>NC_081409.1:697897096-698112096 GCF_030272615.1 Cryptomeria japonica
TATTTATTATTATACCCCTTTTAATGCAAGCATTTTTTTTGAGCACATATTAAGTTAGATTTGAAACAGTAGATTATAGATGGATTATTTTAAATATTATTTATATTTCGCACAGGTTTGTACAATTTCCATTAAAATTTAGCAATATTCAATGTTGTTTAATTTTAATTAATGTAGTGTTATAATTTCTTATGTCTAGTTCTCACATATTTAGTAGTTCAAGGGTTATGTTTTAAAGATCACAAGATAATGTGACAAACAAGGGTTTCTAATGAAACATATGGAATTCATAAACTGTCTTCCCCACCTCCTTTAACAATGAAATTGAGTTCTAGTTTCAAGTTTTGTGTTTCTTTACCACTCATTTTGTTTATTTATATGAATAGATGGTTAAATTGTTTATAGGTATCCCTGCTTTCATAGATATGGAACATAAAGCAGTTGAAAATATGTTCAATGATGCATTGTTGGCTTTGATCTTATTAATTTGTCTATCTTAAACTTGGTTGTTTAGAAATTAATTGTTTGATTTTTCAAAGTTATTGATTTTTATTAAGATTTTAGCATCTTCTAATAAATATTTTACATTGGCAATGAAAAAACAAGGATACCAAGACCTAAAAGGGTTTCAAAGACAATTTTTTTTTGTCAAAACCTTTATGGGTGCAATTCTATTTCCTTCATATAATCACACATGTGATCATGTGTACCTTATCCAAGCTTAAGTTGTACTTATTTTAAGCTAACTCTTTTTTAAGAGGACCATTGCATGTCATATTTAAATGTAAGTCTTAGATCACTTATCAATTAGATAATGCCATTACATCTTAGAGAAAATTAGATCACAGTGGATATTTCTCTAGGCATGTTACATCTTGTGTACCTTTGGTATTTTCAAACTCTTTACATGTAAATTAAAAAGTGTTTTGACCAAGGCTAAATGAAGCTCAAAACTTGATTCCTAGCATAGTAGACTCCAAAAAATGCTAATTGACACTATCCTAATGTCAAAACATATATCATGTTATAAGAACACAAGTTCTAGAGGCAGACATTATCATAAAGAAATCATGGTAAAAAAGATAGAATCATCCAAGACGAAGAGATAATCACATTTTCTCATTTAATAGTATTGTAGAAAATAGGCACCATCTTCCTTATGCATAAAAATAACATGCATAATTTATTTCATTTAGGTAAGAGCAAGTTGTAAAGCTAGAAGTTAGATGCAATCTAAAGGCTCTATGGCTAGGGGAACTTTTGAGAAAGCAACAATCTAAGCCTACTTTGATTGAAAATAAAATTAATTAAAATGTCAAAAATATTGATTTTTTAAACATATAATTGCTAAGTAGTTCTTTGCAAGAAATAAACAAATAATTTCTTAAACTTTGTTTAATCTACTTGTAACCTTCTCAACTTTTTGAAAAGTATAAAAAAAAACACTAATGATTGAATGACATGAATATAACTTGGCTGTAAGCATTTAGTACAAAGTATATAAATAAATTCAACAGAATGTTCCTTACAAAACTTACAAGAGGTAGTTTGTGTTCTTCTCTGACACCCTGTGCTCCAGCCTCCGACCCTCTTCGCCGGCCCCGGGACCCGCCGGCACCGACTCCCCGACCCTGCGTTCTCTAGCGGTCCCCAGCTCCCCGACCACCGCTCGGCCTCTCGCCGCTGCCTGCAGCCCCCAGCCTCCACCTCCTTGCGGCCCCAACCACTGCCTGCAACCCCCAGCCTCCGCCTTCCTGCGGCCCCCAGCTCCTTGGCCGCTGCCCGACACGGCCTCCCTGCCGCCGGCTTCCACCACCTGGCCTGACCCTCTTCGCTGCCCGACCACCTAGCTCCGCTCTGCCTAGCCCCCAGGGAGGCTCTGCCCTGCTACCGGGGCACCACTAGGCTACCACCAGAGCGCCACCGGAGTGCCGCTCCCTGGCCTCCTCTGCCCAAACAAGCCACCAGACCTCTCTTTTGGCATTTTTCAGGGGGGGTTTGGTTTTTTGGCTCTATCTTGGGCATACAGAGTCATTTTTTCAAAAATGAATAGGCGTCGAAAAGATGGTTCCAAGGCCGACCTCATGGTGTTGGTAATTTTTTCCAATTTTGCTATTTGACTGTGTTTTTTTCCAGTCAAAGTGAGGTCTAATTTTTGCACTCCGGGAGCCATAGAATGAGCATCCGACCTCCGTTTTTCAAAAATTTTATATTTTTGGAAAGCGTGTGCTATGTAATTTCTAGCCATCTAAGTTTTATTTCTAGATTCTTCTCCATACATATTTTATTCAGTTTTTTGCTTTTCAGCACTCTGGTGGATATCATGGTTGTTTCAGGACCTGGGATCTCTTCTCTGAGTAGGGTGTCTCTATTTTGGTTCACATTTCTTTTTCTAGTCTTCTTATCATTGTAGCTTGTATTTATGCAAACACACTAAGATAAAGTGCCATCATGCATTGTTTACTTGGAATCTTGCATATCTTGTGTCTTGTTGTACATGCACTATTGATCAAGTGCCATGAGGGGGTTGATGTTTGCCTGTTGTTTGCCATCTTACTTTGTCCAGTGAGTGTTCCTTTGATGACATTCACCTCATGATGATGTGTCTCAGCACCTTTGATGTTCTTGGTTCTTCGTCATGTAGTTTTTTTGGCCATCTTTTTCAGTGTTCCTGTCCCTCTCCCACTTCTGCATTATGGGGAGGTTTATCCTATTGGTTCTACTGCTTCCGTGGTTCGATTGATCAGCTCTTCAAGCTTTGGTTTCTCATGCCATCTATATCTTTGATTTTAGTTGTTTTTTGCCTTGTTTGCCTCCTGATTCAAGTAGTGTCATTTGAGGGCACTCATGCAGATTACAGTCTTCTCTACCTGGTCATGTTCTATTTCAGTGGAGGTTCTTCATGCTTCAGTGGTGTTCTTTTTATCTCTTTTTGGAGTAGAGTTTTGTTCCCACGTGATTTTCTCTATTTCTCCAGTTCATAGAGATTTCATTGTATTTAGGTACTTGATCAGGCCTTGTTGCCGGAACCCATCTTTATTGCTTTTAGTAGTTGTTCTAGGTTTTACCTTCTCCCTAAGTCTATCTTAAGGGGGGTGTTAGAGTATTCGGGTATTTACTTGATTAATTAAATAATATTTGTTTAATTATTTAAGTTCCCTTTATCTCTTTTACACTTAAGCTAACTTTAGGTGCATATAATTAATTATTTTAATTAATTATTATGTGCAAACCTAGGTTTTCCCTTTTAGGGTTTCTTGACCTATTAAAGGTTGAGTTCTTTCTTTTCATTGTATGAAGAAGGATTATTATTGACAATATGTTTTGGAGATTATTGAGCTCTCATCTTTTGGAGCATATTTTTCCTATGTATTCTTTCCTTTTGTGATTTGCTTCATTGCTTCTCCTTGTAACAGGTTTTTCAGCTTGCAGAGATTATTTGGGCTCCTGTGGTGTTGTATTTTCTCAACTCCTATAGTTTGGAATGATAGTGCAAGTTAGTTGTTGCTTAAAACAACACCCAAATCATTTTTGTTTAACAAATAATGAAATACAATGCTATTTAGTGATTTTGATGCTTGATAGGGAGTGTGAGGGAAAAAGGCCATGAAAGAGTTTCCTTTGAACCTCCAATCAATGTTTTCAAACTTACAAATAAATGAAACTAGAAAGTAATAGCATTGTCATTTTTTAATTTAAAAGAGTGAGGTATGTGAGATTGAATGATCCCTACCTAGACCTTTGATATCCACGATTAACAAGAAAGAAAGAGAAGTTACTATAAATAAGGTGAGAAGTGTTCAATACCAACGAAAAGGAAATCAAATCTATAATCTAACTAAAACTAATCAAAATAATCTATTTAGGCATTAATATAATAAATTAAATTAAAATTTTGAAAAACAATAAAAATCTTATCTTGAAACTAATTATTGAATCTTAGAAAAGATGTGAAGTTGTCATTAGCTATAATTGCCATTTTCCCTAATTTATGCATGCACAACTATTTAGAGCATTGAAGTGAATAGAAGGTAAAGGAACATTAACAAGTGTTAGTGATATCATCTTCTTGCATGAAAATATCTTCATAAGTAGGAAAAAAATTAGGAGAGGTACAAACATGATTTATAGATGCTTAATCTCTATAAGGGAGAACATTGAGAAAAGTGTTAATGATATTAGTATCTTGCACCAAAATGTCCTCATGGGTAGGATGAATTTTAGGAGATGGATAAAGTGATATAACAATAACTAAGCCACCATCACATGCATAAAGTGTCTTCATTGTAGAACTAATTAAACATGCAATGGGATATTCAGTAAAACAATTTTTCTTTCTAAATTATACCATATGCCACATATGCAATATAAATGCTTAATCAATGAATCAATACAACTATCTAATGAACAAATCAGATTGGATCTAAGAAAAAACAAACTTAAATGTAATGCAAATGACTCATAATAATTGCAAGCGTGAGATATGTCATGTTCACCAAAATATGGTATTGGAAAAGTGATCCTAGACTAACATGTGCATTAACCTAGGATTGATTCTTTTTTTCCATACAAAATTGTGTGTGTGTGTGCTTGGCTTGATGTCCACAAGGAAGAGGCACACTATCCGAGATTAACACTTCTACTAATTGCATGTGACTTGAATTGGTTGAGTTAAAATGACTAAATCTAACATAATACAACAATTACAACATGAAAAAAAAATAGTAAGATAGATTTGGAAAGAGGACATGGAGATAACTGTGCTTGATAGAAGCATTGGGCACCCTAGTTTGAAGGAGACAAAGGTTTTAGGAGACTACTAGAAATGGAATTAGGAAGCTTTGCACATTTGGACTAAAATATGGGTTAAAATAGTAGGACAAGGACATTGGGCACCCTCGTCTGAGGTTTTTTGTCTTTTCAAAATTTGGCATTGTTTGTCATTGTTTGCTCTACTAATCTGTAATTTTCTTGTTGTTAGATCTAGACCTACATACATAGAAAATAGAGATTTTTTTTTTGTTGTATAGGGGTTCGCCTAAGTTAAATCCCATGTTAGTGTTCCCATCTCCAAAACAATAATGATGATTGATAGAGTGCGTGCCTTAACAAGGACAAAGGATAAATCAACGATGAATTTTGAAATTATGACAAGATTACCTAAGGTATGAAACCTTCTCAAGGAGCTCCACATAAAGATGGCGATGCAATACTTTGTTGGAAGTCCTACAAGTGTTAGTGCAATAGCATAATGACAATAAATGATAAACATAAATACATACTTGAGTTTAGAATGCTTGTAGTCTGTTGCTCCTTGTATGATTGATTTATATTCAATTGTCTTGTAGTGCTTATTTGATCTTATGAATGATAAAATATGTTCTTTATATAGGGATCACAAGTTTATTTTGAGTATTGGCAATCAAATAACGATCAAATACGAAGTTTGAGATTGGATGATGAAAGGTTAAGGTAGACACTTGCAATACCCAAAATTTGAACCCCCTTTTGGTAGGACTAGGGTGTTGGACACTTGGGTCCACCCAAAAAGGGGGCTTTGAAAGGGAGAGTGAAATATTGAGGCACTTAATATATGAGCTAGTCTTGGTTTTTACATTTGATGATGATTTAGGTGTAGGCTTGCTGGAAAAGTTTTAGGGTATCATAGAACATAAATGGGCTTAAAATGAACTAGGAGAAACCACAGTAAAGTAGGTGCAAAATAAAGCATGAAATTGTTAGGGTAAACAATTTATGATACTACAAGCAAAGACTAATGTGAGCACATCAAGGTCAATTAAACAAGGAAAATTGCCTTAATGATTAGGAAACATCTATAAATTCACAAAGTCTTGTGTTTTCTTCTTGTCTTGTTGTTGAAGTCATAGTAAAACCTTAGAAATGACAATTCACATGGTATGCGCAAATAAATGTTTATTGATAGAGACATTAAAGAAGAGATACAAATTTCTATTTTTCCAAATTGAGAATACAAACTTTCCACTAAAAAAGTGTGTCAAATTTAGATGAACTTAAAAAGGAATAGGAGCCAATCCCTTAAGAAACACCATATAATGCTAGAAAAAAGGCTTAAGCCGAAAGGGTTTAAAAAATGCATGAATTTAACTTGACAAATTGGGTTGTTAAACAAAACCAAAATTAAAATGTCTAAGGGTCTCCAAATACCCATGTACTAAATACTTGAAAATTAAAAGCCCTAAATTGAACAATTGAGATCCCAAAGACAAACTTCAATAAAGAACACTCGAAGCAAAATAAGCCAACTTAATAGTAATATTAAATTTTACGAAGTGATTAAAATGTTCATAAGACTCAACTTTAACAACCAATTTTACTTATCAAACTAATTTTTGGTAATGACTATTTATTCAAAATTATCCCTTATGCTTTATTTTAAATAAATGATATATAAACTATATATATCAAATTAATTATTTTATTTATATTTTATAAAAAATAAAGCATAGGTTATCATAGAACATAAATGAGCTTAAAATGAACTAGGGAAAACTACAGTAAAGTAGGTGCAAAATAGAGCATGAAATTGTTAGGGTAAACAATTTATGATGCTACATGAAGAGACTACATGTGATCACATAAAGGTAAATTAGACAAGGAGAATTCCTTTAATGATTACGAAACACCTATAAATGAACAAAGTCTCATGTTTTCTTCTTGTCTTGTTGTTGAACTCATAGTAAAACTTTAGAAATGACAATTCACATGGTATGCACCAAGTTGATAGAATCATTAAAGAAGAGAGTATCTTTCCTAACTGAGAATACAAACTTTCCACTAAAAAATGTATCAAATTTAGGTGAACTTAGCAAGGAATAGGAGCCGATCCCTTAAGAATCACCATATTTTAATAAGAAAAAACTTCAGCCAAAAGGGTTTAAAAAATATACGAATTTAACTTGATAGATTGGGTTCTCAAACAAAACCAAAATAAATATGTCTAAGGTTCTCTAAATACCCACATACTAAATACTTGAAATTTAAAGGCTCTAAATAGAACAATTGAAATCCCAAAGACAAACTTTAATAAAGAATACTCGAAACAAAATAAGCCAACTTAATAGTAATGTTAAACTTTATAGAGTGATTGTAATATTTTTGATAAATAAAGCAGCGTTAACTAGGGCGTTGACCCTTTACAAAGCCAACAGGCTATCAGAATTAAACAGACCAAGCAGGGGTGAAAACCCCAAACAAACAAAGTTAGATAGGCCAAACAAACCCACCTGTCAAACCAACAACAACCCAACCCAACTCAAGAGTGGGGAGAATCCACAACTTGACGAAAGAGTGATTGTAATGTTATTAACACTCAACTTTAACAATTGACTTTACTTATCAAATAATTTCTTGATGAAAATTATTCATTCAAAATTATCCCTTATATTTTATTTTAAAAAATTATATATTACTATATATCAAATTAATTTTAAAAATTAATATTTTTATTTATATTTTATAAAAATAAAATAAAATTGAAACCATGTCAACGTTAATAAGGATTAGGAGCCACTCTGCCAGACCCTTCTCAGATTTATAGTCTTCACAAACATTAGCTAATGTGTATTTTAAATCTGATTGAAAATATTTTAATAAGGAAGACTATGCCAATCCTAATAATTGTTAATCCTTACAAACATTAGCTAATGTATATTTTGAATCTGATTTAAAATATTTTAATAAGGAAGACTATGCTAATCCTAATAATTGTTAATCCTTACAAACATTAGCTAATGTATATTTTAAATCCGATTTAAAATATTTTAATAAAGGACTATTCTAATTCTTACAATTGTTAGGATTAGCATAATCTTCCTTATTAAAATATTATTAGGATTGGCATAGTCGGTTCTAATTCTTACAATTGTTAGGATTAGCATAATCTTCCTTATTAAAATATTATTAGGATTGGCATAGTCTTCCTTATTAAAATATTTTAATCGGATTTAAAATATACATTAGCTAATGTTTGTGAAGACTATAAATCCGAGAAGGGTCGTGGGCGAAGCCGAATCAGGTTCTCAAGTAAGCTCTCATGGCTATGAGTAAAAATGTTGTCGGGAGGGTCATAATGTGCCAGGGAATTGAGGCAACACTCATGGTTGCCATGCTCTCGGGAGGGCTGAATGAAGATGCCCTTATCTGCCATTATTGCTGGGCTGTTTTTTCAATTTCGGCCATTGTTGCAGTCGTAGCATTCTTACTTATTGCACGAGAGATCGTTAGTCAGCTCAAGGGGGCAAGGAACCAACAGCAAAATTCACAGCCTCAGTCTTTGCGTGAGAATCTGGCGTTATATATATCGCGTTTGAGGGGGCATTGGAATTGCAGCGACACTATCATCATCCTTCTCTGCACCGGCTTCTGTGGACTGGTTTTAAGCATGAGCTATGCGCTTCCTGGAGTGTGTAAGCCAAAGCGAAATATATGAACTTCTCTCCTTCATGTTGTCATCTGCAGTTCATAATTTGAATTTCTAAGGTGTTTTGTCTCGCTTACGTTGTTTCTGTTAGTGATCTGAAAGTCCATAGTGAAATATGTGTTCTGCTTTCCCTTACGTTGTTTCTGTTAGTGATCTAAGAATGAGCTATAAGCTTCCTGTAGTGTGTAAGCCATGGTGAAATATATGAAGTTCTTCCCTCCATTTTGTCATCTGCAGTGCATAATTTGAATCTCGAAGGCTGTAGACTCTTGTCTACCCTGTACGTTGTTTCTGTTAGTAATATGAAAGCTCATGGTTGTAGAGTTTATTATGACTGTATGGAATTGAACGAGATATCAAATATTATTCCATTCTATTATTTGTTCTGACTGCCATAAGTATTCGGTGGTATTGTGCATCTTTCAGATAAACAGTCAAACGAGCAACTAATGTTTTGAACCATTTTTAGGTTTCTAGGGGCTAAGTCTCCCGATCGATCTTGTATGTCAAAAGCAATTCTTTTTATGGATATGGATTCAAAATAATCTTTCATCAATGGGTTCTTGGTCTATTGGTGAAGTTGAATGGTTCTAAATGAGCCCACCAAGGTTCAAGTATTGTGTTGAGTGCTGCCTTTTCTTAGTTATAGAGCAAATATGTTAGAAATTTCTTTTTTCTTGCCATTAATCTTAAAATTGCATATTTAATATTTATAAATAAGAGGCTCTATAGACTTTATAATAATAAATATATTTAAAAATTTAAAATTCAAAATTTTAAGAAATTAATAATCTTATAATTATCTTTAATAATAAAAAATAATTAAAATTAAAATAATAATTAAATTTAATAACATTGATAAAATTTTAATAAATATGAAATGCATTAAGGCCGATTGTTTCTAAAGCTCAATTACCTACCTAATGAAATTGTCATGGGGTTATCGCACGACAAGCAATCCTTCATAGCAAGTAATGTCCAACAAAATGTCTCACATGTCAGAGGCAACTCAGAAATTTTAACCCCGTATAGAATGATTGCTCTCGATATTCTTTGTCCTCTTGTTTGGGGATGAATTGACAATCATTTAATGGGTGGAAGGGATTTTTGTAGAATTTTGAACCTGACCTATCCTCTCTGAACCAACTGATTAGCAAACAATAACAGCAAAAAGAAAAAAACACCAATATCTTTATTGAAGCTTAATTAAAAATTACATAGAGGTTGTATATATAAAGAATTTACAGTCTAGAAGCATTAATAATAACCGCAGTTCTAAATATATTCTTAGCATTGCATGGAAAGCTACTAAGGCTCTCAAACTAAAAAAAGCAAACTACTCCCTAAATTAAGAATACAATAAGTGCATGCATAGCATGCTTTATTTACTAAAAACAAATTCATGCAAAAAACAAAACTAAAAATAGTCATAAGGATTAATGCATGTTGGAGTACATGCTTTATTTGCATGAATAAACAAAAAATTATTAACTAAACTACTCTAGCTGCATGCTAGAGAAGCATCAGTTATCAACATACTCCTCCTTGATGCTGAGAGGGCCGACAATCTTATCTCGTGGTGCTATAAACTGAGCTTTCGCAACCGCTTTGGTGAATATATCTGCTAGCTGATCCTGGGTGTTGATGTGCTTCAATTCGACATCCTTCTTCTGCACCAAATCTCGTATGAAGTGATATTTCAAATCAAAATGCTTTGTTCTGCTATGATGAACCGGGTTCTTTGCTAGCTTGATGGCACTCACATTGTCACAATAAATTACTATAGGCTGAATTTGTTTTTCTCCAATTTCTTCCAAAACTTTTCTGAGCCAAAGAGCTTGTGTACTTGCTGAGGTAATTGCAACATACTCTGCTTTTGTAGATGAGAGGGCAACAATACTTTCCTTTTTTGAGCTCCAGGTAATTAAACCAGAACCAAAAGAAAAACAATTTCCAAATGTAGATTTACGGTCATCCATACTACCTCCCCAATCTAAATCACTAAAGCCTACAAGATTGAACTTTTTAGAAAAGTAGTAATGAATACCAAAACTTAAATTCCCTTTCACATACCTCAAAATCCTCTTGGTTGCCTTCATATGTATTTTAGATGGATTTGTCATATACCTTGAAACAAGTGAAACTGAATAGACAATATCAGGCCTCGTGTGGATTAGAAACATCAAGCTCCCCACAATACTTCTGTAAGCTATCTCATCAACTAAATCAACATCATCATCTCTACATAACAAATCTCCATGAGCACTTGGAGTGGAGGCAAGGTTACAATCAGTCATATTAAATTTCTTCAGCATATCCTATGCATACTTTGTTTGACAAATGAAAATCTTATCCTTACTTTGATATTTACCTCCATTCCTAGAAAATATTTCATTAGACCAAGATCTTTCATCTCAAATTCTTTCATCATAGCAGCTTTGAATTCATCTTTCATCTTAGAACTACTACCCATATACAAAAGATCATCAACATACAAACTTATGATGAGAATATCGGTACCTTCTTGTTTGTAGTATAGGGTAGGATCACTCTTACTTCTCTGGAAGCCATTCTCCTAAAAGTATCCATCAATCCTGGCATACCACGCTCTTGGTGCTTGTTTGAGGCCATACAAAACCTTATTCAACTTGTAGACATAATTATCTTTTCCTTCCACTTCAAAACCTTGTGGCTGCTCCACATATACTTCCTCTTCTAAGTACTCATTCAAGAAGACACTTTTCACGTCCATATGATGTATGCTCCACTTCTTCCGAGCTGCTAATGAAATCAACATTCTTATGGTCTCTTGTCTTGCTACTGGTGCAAATGTCTCTTCATAGTCAATTCCATACTTCTGTGTGAAGCCTTTAGCAACTAATCTTGCCTTGTGTCTTTCAACACTCCCATCACTGTTAAATTTGGTCTTGTAGACCCATTTGGTGCCAATCTTTTTTTTTGTCATGTGGAAGTTCTGTTAACTCCCAAATGTCATTCCTGTGAATGGAATCCATCTCTTCTTCCATGGCTTTCACCCAAACCTCATTAGTATATGCATCTTCGAAACATGATGGTTCAAAATCAGTCTTGGCTAATAAAGAAAAATTCACTATCTCACCTATTGGGTTTTCTTCATGTACTTGATTTCCACTCTTCTGGTAGATATCACTCAATCTCCTTACCTTCCTTGTAGAACTTGGAGAAGAAGCTGGACTTGAACTTGGTACTAAAGAACTTGATGAATGATTGCTTGGTGGAGTTAAACCACTGGATATAGAAACACTGGTTGGCTTCTCATGATCAATATCAACAATTATATCATCATTCAAAACAGATTTTGGCTTCTCAACATGGACTTTTTTATGACTATAAACTCCCCCTTCATCAAAAATCACATCTCTTGAGACAATAAGCTTGTTAGTGAGGGGATTATACAATCTATAAGCCTTGCTTTTCTCACTATACCCAATAAAAATACATGACTCACTCTTTGCATCTAACTTTTATCTATTCTAATCAGGTACATGCACATAAGCCAAACAACCAAAAACTTTGAAATGATTAACACTAGGCCTTTTACCATACCAAGCTTCATAAGGAGTCATCGTTTCTAGTGCATTGGTGGGGCTACGGTTGAGGATGTACACCGCTGTAGCAACTCCATCTCCCCAATAAGAATTGCTCAATCCCTTGGTTTGTAACATGCACCTTGCCATTTCAACCACAGTACGATTCTTCCTTTCGGCTACTCCATTCTATTGAGGTGTGTATGCAGTAGTAAGTTGCCTCTTGATGCCATTAAAATCACAATAACTTTGAAAAGCCTTTGAGCAAAACTCTCCTCCATGATCAGTCCTTAAATATTTGATCTTACACCCTTTCTCATTTTCCACAAGGGCTTTAAACTTCTTGAATGTATCCAAGGCTTCATCTTTGGCCTTCAAAAAATATACCCAACAATTTCACGAGTAATCATCAATAAAAGTGATGAAATATGATGACTTACCCAGACTCTTAGTTTGCATAGGACCACATATATCTGAATGAACAAGCTGAATTGGGTGATGAGCCCTCCATGCATTGCCCTTTGTAAACTTTACTCTTGCATGCTTTCCTTTAGCACAACCTTCACAAACCTCCTTGTGTTCCTCAACCTTAGGCAAACCAGAAACTAATGCATGTGAGGTTAGAAACTTCAAACTATGAAAATTTAAATGCCCATACTTGAGATGCCATAATCAACTTGAATCCTCATAAGCCATATTTGCCAAACTGTTGTTATGTTCACCAAACCTCAAAGGGAACATCCTATTTCCTGTCATAGGAACAACAGTGATCACCCTATTTGTAATGCCCATACCCTAGTTGGACTTTTAAAACCCGTTTAACCTTGATTGACTTCCTATGTGGCATTCTTGAATGGTAGATTAACCGATATGCAATGTGTAGTTTAGATAATATAAATAAATTGTGCATACTTATTATTGTGCTTTTGCATCGATTCTCGTGTAAATGTAATTGTTTCCTAACCCTTGAGATAAATCTTGAGCTAATGCCTTCATTGAATATGTATATGTATATGCATGCTTGTATGAATTCATGGGTGCAGGAGATTGCAGGTACAACACCGCTTAGGGCAAGGCTCATCTCCTTTGGGATTTGCAAGGTGAGCATCGTGTGTGGATTCATGGGGCTTGCTTTTCATTGGGATGCATGTCGAGAGATTTGGAGGACTTCCTCAATTTGCATGCCTTGCGCGAGGTAAGTGAGGTTTGTTATCCTAAGTATTAAATTCAAAATTTATGAGTAGACGAGCACATTAGCAATTTAGAAATTTAAAGGGGTAGCTTCCTTTATATGATTGATCATTAATTTAAGAGATCGCTTTAAATTATTATCCTGGCAAGCTTAAGGTATTTAACTGGGGTTAGCGTGCTCATTTACACATTTGTAACATTTACGCATATGTAGTTGGGAAATTAGAATAAATAAGACTCTTGTACTAGATTAGTCATGTATTTTAAAATGTCGCTTTATCTTGTTGTAGCGAGTTAATTTAATAGTTAATTTTAATAACGACGATTTTAATAAATTATGCGTTTTGGAAAGGAAAAATTTAAAAGTCAATTGAGAAATAGAAATAAATTAATCATTTTCGCTTGTTGGGGGAAAAAGGGGTAAAATTTACTATTTAAAAGAAATTAGTTCCATTTTACTTGTAAAGTGGATAAAGTATAAAAGTTTGATTTTTTAGAAAATTAAATTAATCAAAGTATAAAGTGTTGGCTAAAGTGATATGAAGAAAATTTAAAAAAATTAGAGTTGAATAAGGAAAGGAAGCTTTTAAATTTTAAAAGAAAAATGAATAAAGAGGAAATGAATGACTCCCATTTTGATTTTCATCTATTTTATTTTTAAAATAAAATGCCTAAATTCGAAATTAAAAATTAGGGTAAAATTAGGGTTTCACTTTTTAACCTAGTTTGGTAGACATTTTGGGGGTTCTCTTTGGGGAAAAAGGTGGGAAAAAAAAAATGGAGGGGATTTGCATGGAAGCAGCAGATTGGGGAAAGCTCTTCATCAAGATTCATGCCCGGAAATTTCATTATGAGGTAGGATTCGGATCTCTTTTTTTTAGTTATTGTTGAATACAATAAAAAGTATTATCCATGAATGTGTTTGAGGTTTAGTTTTCAGTCTCCTCCCAAACTTGGTTGTTATTAAATCAAATCCTTGTTCTTAATGAATTTTGTGATTTTAAAACTTGATTGGAAACATTTTCTTTCCATGATGGAGATTTTGATATAATCTGGGAATGAATGGCTCTGTAAAAAAAGAATAAAAAAATAAAAAAAGATGGGAGCTGTGTATGCATTTATCCCTGTATTTGAGATTTATTTTTGATGAAATCCAACTGTAAGTCAGATTCATATGTTATCAAAAAAAAATATATATATAAAAAATTTGATATTGGGCTGTGCGTTATTTTTGTGTTCGAAACGGGACTGGTGCGTGTGTCTTTTAACCCTCGGTTTGGGGTTGGAGGGCGGGGAGCGGAGCTCCACCCGCTCCTCCTCCCCTCCCCTCCACCGCTCGCTTCACCGTCTGTTTCCCGCTCGCTTTCTGTTTGCTTTCTCCACCGCTCGCTTCCCCGTGAAACCCCCCGCTCACATGCGTATGAAGTCGGCGGCCGCGGCACTGCGGTGGCCGCGGGCCTGCGGGCACCGCAGTGGCACCGCCACTCACAGGAATGCCTGCGGATTGCGGCTAGGGTTTGGGCCGCAAGCGATTTTTAAAAAAAAAAAATTGTTTTTTTTTTAATTTGTTTTGTTGTTGTTAGTTACTAAATTAGTTTGTTTTGTAAGTTAAAAAAAAAAGGGGGGTTTTAGTTTGTTTCTTTTTGTTTTACAATCACAAAAAAAAGATTCTTAGTAATATCCATATGTTATCAGCAATGTTTTATAATGAAGTTTGAATGGGGATGTACATTCAAATTATTTATGATTTCTATTTTAAATGTCCAAAGAAAAAAAAAAGATAAATAGATATGTTAAAATATAAGTTAACATAGGTAGCATCTAATTAGTATATATATATACTTGATGACCTATATGGACCTTTTTTTTTTAAATAGATTATGGAAACGATTTTCATTACCTTTACCAATGTTGAGATGTGCATTTAAGCTTTAATTCTTTTAAGTGGGGGAATGTTGGGACTCTCGGTAAGGTGCTAAATGAGTAAATCGGATGGTGGTGTTAGTCCTTAATTTGGTTTTATGTATGCAATAAAAGCTTAATTTAGCTCGGGAACGGTTTTTCCCATCTCTTTATTTACTCTTAATTTAATCTGTTCTTATATAGTAGAAAAGTAATCTTTGTGTAGTTAGAAGAGGGGTTAGATTATTTTTGTAAGACCAACTTGTCATTAGTGGGCATCTAAGGGTTAATTAATTTGGTTAGACGTCTATGTCAACTTGAGAAAGTAATGAATTTACTCGTTAACGCTTGAGCATGACTTATTATTTTGGGAAATTTGTTGGGTCCCCATCATCTGATTGCCTTGGGACTGCCCAACGTCGGTCTAGTCTCCATTTAAGGTACCACCTGTTAAGAAATCCTTGTCCTTTTTACTTGATGTATTTAGTAGGATCCGTTACAAAAGGGATCATTATGTAATTAACGTCCGAGGTGTCTGTTGTATATTGATTGTATTCGCCTAAGTGGCAAGATGTAAAAGACTTATATATTTTGTATTCCTAACGATATAATACCAAAGGAGTCTTGCAGTTGAGCAGACCCGGAGATGTAGCCCATCCGGGGTGAACTCCGAGATCATATCTGTGTTATGTGATGTTTATAGCGTGCATTGTTTTATGTTTTAAATCATCATGAATGGTTGTATTCTTGCCTAAGTGTATGGTGGAAATGTAATGAATTCAAATTTGAGTGCATAACATTATTCATATGGATAAATGTAGTTATTTAAGTTCATAAAACGTTGTGAATTATGAATATGGCAAGGTATTTAAATATTGAAATTAAAGTTGTGGAAAAAGTAATTTGATATTGTTAATTTAAATTGTAATAGTGGAAAGAATCTTGCTAGAATACTTTATTGGATTAACTTGTTATTAAGTATATAAATGGAATGAATGTAAAAAGGAAACAAAGTTAAAATTTATGCCACAAATCTTAGATTGAAATCTAGAAGATGAACATCATATAAATAACTATCCTTTTACCTTAGAAAATGAATCACGCCATGTCAATTATGTTTCATTACATTGAATGAATTTGATAAGTTATTTCACGTTTTAATCTTAACAATAATCCTCACCAGATTAATTTGATAATCGTGTGGACTCAATTAGGTAAACATGTTGTATATTGAATGAATATACTTAGTAATTTATGTTGTAATTATAATCAATAACCCTCACCAGATATATTTTATAATTGGGTGAACTCCATTAGATATCCTTATTCTAATCTTTATAAAAAAAAAGAATTCCCCCATGATTGCTAAAGTTGATCTAAAATGGGAAATAATTGATTTGTAGTTTCTACATTAAAACTTAGTAAGAGTATCTCTCTCATTTTAAGTTCATTTAACGAAAAAAAAAGGGATATGCAAAAGATAATTGTATTTTAATCCGAATAGAAGAACGTCATTATGATCTTATTACTCTAATCTTGAAATGACGAATGTCATCTAGTTAACGATACTTTAATTTAAAGGATGTTTCCGTTGTCCTAATGCATATCCATCTTAATGAAGTTAGTCCATTTATCTGTATTATTAAAACTTCAAATGAATTCTATGACTACTCACATCATACCATTCATAAAGAACTTCAACTCATTAGTTGGCTACGCATGAAAATCAATGAAGGGACCTCACCCTATTAGTTGCAGTTAATCCTTAAGGAACGAACTTTTCTTATTAACTATACTTTTTAATATTTAAGAAAGATATCAAATGTGGGTGAATGTTTTAAAACCAAATGAAGGAATCCTCATTTTATTAATTGTAGTTTAACCTTAAATGAATGAATCTCATTAGGCATATTTTTAAACATTAAAGGATGAAATCAACTGTGAATGGATACCACAAAACCAAGGAATGAACTTAATCATATTAAACACATGAACCCTTTTGGGGACCTCTTAATGTAATTATGAAATTAAGTGTATTGAATAAATAACTCCTCGATGACCTCCTAACCACTAAAGTAAATGAACGCCTCCTAAAATCTTAAGATGTCATATCCTTGAACACATATGTAATTAAGATCTATGCATTACCTCGTAATTAAGGTATCCAGTTTAATGGATCTAATGACGCAAGTTGAGTTAGGTGTAAGGTTATGTAATCGCGTTGGGAAACTCCTTAGGATCGTTGTAGCCTTCCGCTGTGTTATCTAGTTAGAGATAACTTAGAGATACTTCGAACTATCTTAATGTTGTAACTTTTCATAAACACTCTTAATTATTATTTAAAAAAAAAAAAAAAATTTACACTCTAATTGAGTGTTTTTAACTTAAACCCTTAGGGGTTTCCTGGCGGGGCATTACACTATTATCCTTATTCTTATCATAGATAGTACAAGTCTTATTCTCAAATACTACTTTATAATTTTTCTCACATAGCTACCCAACACTGAACAAATTGTGCTTCAATTATGGAGTATAATAAATATCATGAATACTCTTTATACCTTCTTTTGTTTGAACCGCCATAGCTCCTTTGGCAGCAACCTCCAATGATTTATCATCACCAAGCTGGATCTTGGATTTGAAACTTCCATCCTTTGTTGAGAACAACTTCTCATTCCCTGTCATATGGTTAGAGCATCCAGAATCTAGGTACCAAACATCTTTACTAGTATTTTCACCCTTGGCATAAGATAAAAATAAGTGATCAAAAGGATTGTCACTACTTTCTTGAGCATAGTTAGCACTTTTACCTTCTTTCAATCTGCATTCTCTTTCAAAGTGGCCATACCTATTACAATGGTAACATTGAACATTTCTCTTATCAAATCTGCCCCTACCTCTTCCTCTGAAACCACCACTTCCTCTTGAGCCACCTCTTCCTCTACCTTTTGAAGAATTTTGGCTTTGCCCTTTACCTTGGCCTTGATTGATTTTGGCACTACTACTGCTTGCATCTTCATTTTTTGTGATTAGCAATTTAGAGGAAAACACTTTCTTTACACCTTCAAAAGAATCTTTCAATCTTTCTTCATGAGACATCAGGGATCCAACTAGTTGATCAAATTGTAGTTTTGTCAAATCTTTGCTTTCTTCTATGATTATTGCTACATGATTCCATCTGGGTGTTAAAGATCTCAACACCTTTTTTATCAAAACTTCATTGCTTACAATTTCTCCAAGTGTAGCCATTTTATTGACCACATCTTTGACTCTGACACAATAATCACTTATACTTTTAGCTTCTTGCATCTTCAAATTCTCGAACTCTCGCTTCAATGTTTGAAGCTTGACCACTTCAACTTGATCACTACCCTGGTAAGCTTCTTGTAGAGTCTTCCAAGCATCTTTGGCAGTTGTTGGTCCTGATATTCTTGGAAATAAGCTCTTATCAAGAGCTATCTGAATGTGAAACAAAGCTTGAGCATTCTTTTTCCTTGCTTCCTTTCTAGCTATTTTGTCATTGGCTGTAAGGGCATTCCAATCAGCTGGCTCTTCATAACCTAATTCAATAATCTCCCACAAATCTTTTCCAATCAAAAAGGTCAGCATCTTAATGCACCAATAATCATAGTCATTCCCATCAAATTCTGGAACAGGCATATGGTTAAAATTCGACATGATTAACTTTGGCGAAATTCCAACAATAAAACTTTAAACCAAAACAATTTTACCTGCTCTGATACCACGTGTAGAATTTTGACCCTGACCTATCCTCTCTGAACCAACTGATTAGCAAACAATAACAGCAAAAAAGAAGAAATTGCAAAAAGAAATCACAATTCAGGATAAAAAAAAATAAAGTGCCTTGTTTTTTTGGAATTGCATACACCAATATCTTTATTGAAACTTAATTAAAAATTACATAGAGGTTGTATATATAAAGAATTTGCAATCTAGAAGCATTAATAATAACTACAGTTCTAAATATATTCCTAGCATTGCATGGAAAGCTACTAAGGCTCTCAAACTAAAAAAAACAAACTATTCCCTAAATTAAGAATACAATAAGTGCATGCATAGCATGCTTTATTTACTAAAAACAAATTCATGCAAAAAACAAAACTAAAAATAGTCTTAAGAATTAATGCACGTTGGAGTACATGCTTTATTTGCATGAATAAACAAAAAACTATTAACTAAACTACTCTAGCTGCATGCTAGAACAGCATCAATTATCAACAATTTCGGTGCTAGTTTTGGAGATTGCGAAAACATTTCTAGAGTTTTCTTCGACATTTTAACTCTCCACTGGTCAAAGGCAAGTCCTTTCCCTACCCCTTTATCCCATGTTATTGTTTTCTCGTTTAGTGTTATTCTACCATTATCCCTAAAAGTGGAGGTTATTAATAAATGTGCTCTTTTTATCCATTGGCCGGTGCAAATCGACATGAAAAATGTTTTAGAACACGTTTTTCCGCAATGGAGGCTGTCGTAATAGCTCTAGAGGTCTGGAAAAACGACAAGGATCGAACTTCTATGTTGGAGGCCTTCAATTCCTTTTAATTAATTATCTTTGGATGTACAGTCGAATGATCGATATAGTTGCACTTGTTTACGTGTGGAACTTATTTGAGCATTAATGTGGGTATTGTTACCAAATTTATGTTTTCTGCACATTTGAATAGACTTCAACCTTTAGGATGCAAGCATTTGTCTTTGGGCATGAATTTAGGTTAGATTTTAAATGGATTGCTTCAAATATCCTTTACATTTGGCACAGATTTTTGTAAAGTTACAGAGAATTGGTAGCTAATTGCCACTGGCTATTCAGCATTAGGGAAAAATAAGCATTAATTAAAATCTAGCACTACATAAAACTGTTGAATTATAATTAATTTAGTGTTATGAGTTCCCATGCCCGGTTCTTGCTAATTCCAGTAGTTCAAAGATTATGTGTCATTGTTCCAGACACCTCCCCTGCCCCTAGAATCCCCATGTTTTTGGGACAGGAACTTAGAAGGGGAGGAGTTCTCCCCTGTCTCGCCACTGCCACTCAACACTCATGGATGTTCTCGGGATGCCCTCTGGTTTGGAGATGGCTTGGGAGCTCCAGGACATGTCAACATGTCCAAGGGACTCCAAGGAGTCTCCCATCTATCTTAGGGACTTCCAGGTGACCCTCATGGCAGTAAAATTAAAAAAATATAAAAAAATTTAATATCAAAAAGTGTTCTCAATTTGCATCACAAACCCTAACCCTAATGGTATATGAGCTCCACCAAACCCTAAGCACTTGCATCTAACTTCTAAGCCTCATTTCAAATCACTGATAAGTATCAAAATAGTAAAATATCACCAGCTGATAAGACAACAGTTATAGAAAATTTTCTTCAATTCGTAGCTTGTGTTCCTCCTTTGCTGACGTATATAGTCTGTACATGTTTTATAAGTCAATAAATTTTAGCTATGGATTATCAGAATTCTTGTAATAACTGATTTATCTTTCTTCCACTTGTTTATCTTGATTTAATTTTCCCCACAAACATGTTTATGAATTTGGTTTGTGTAGAATTTGGCAATCTAATCGGTGCACATCCATGTTCTTATCTATATGATATATCCGTGTTCTTATCTATATTTAACTAAGAGAAATTATTTTTCCTAATTGTTCAGTATATTGAATATTCTCATGCAGATTATGGCTGCCATATCCCATTTGGGCAGACTCTAGTTTTCTATGCATCAAGGTACATAATTTGCAATGTTTTATTTGATGATTCAAAATCACGACTTCAATCAATGCACACATGCCTATTTTGTAAACATGTTATATCATTTCATGCAAGGTTCACTGCCTATTGGTTCGAGTATTCCAAAGTTGTGTTTTTTTTCTAATCTGGCTTGAAATTATTTGTACAATTTCTTGTTTTTCCAACCTTATATGCTTTAGATATTCTCTTGGTTTGACTTACACCTACTTTGTAAACATATCACTTCATTTTGTACGTGTATTACATTTGTTTGAGCCTAGTGATGCCAAACTCGTTGGTTTTTTTTAAAATTGTTTTAAAAACATTTGTGCTATTTTTGAATTTTTTGATCCGATTTGCTTACCGTTGCAAACTTGCAGGCATGCCTATTTTGTAAACATATACTTTGATTTGTGCATGTTTTACTGCTTTTTTCTTTGAGTGATGCCAAAATCACAGTATTTGGTTTTTTAATCTGTATCAAAATTGCTTATGCAGTTTTTGGATTTTCTGGTAATTTCGTTTTGGTGTTCTATTTATTTGTCAATTTTTTCATCAAAATTAAAAGTTGTAGATGCAATTACCTTATTGTTATTTTTAAGGGCTGTGATACAATTGATTTGCATATCCTGTCTATTATAAATGCAGATTATCCAGAGCAATGGCCTAGCCTTCTTCCTTGGGTCAAACAAATCTGCAAGATGAGCAAGTATATGCTGCTTTTTATTTTCCTAAGAATTCTTTCAAGTAAGTATTTGTTTTGGGGTTTCCGACTTCTTTAGGCTAATCTTTGACTCAAGAATTTCCTTGATGTTTGAATTGTTAGTCTCTATGTGACTTGAGTAAGTTATTTGATTTGTGTATGTCAAGGTCAAAGTCTGAAGACAAACGGACTTATCATTGATGAGACATTTCCCCCTTTACTTAATGTTTTCAACTGCCTTGTTCAAGTTGTAAATCTGAAATTGGAGATAGCAGAGCTTATCAAGTTTATTTGTAAAATATTTTGGTCATCTATATCTGTATTATGCATTTGCATTCAGAATGTACACTTAATTACTTTGTTATTTTTTACTGCACACTTTCTCACTTGCTGCAATTTTAGATGTTGAATTTATGTAGTGATGTGGCCATGCAGTTAGAGGTGCCCAAGCAACTCTTCAATCCCCAACAATTTTAATGCTTGGATGGTAATGTTTTTAGCTATGCTGGAAAGACCAGTTGCTACGGAAGGGCAACTAATCCAGAACAATGCAAATCTAGTGAATGGTGAAAAGTAAAGAAGTGTATAGTTCATATTATGAATTGATTATACACATGGTAAGCTTAAGCAAGTTATTTAACATTCGTGGACTGTGCAAAAATTTCCCTTATTAAAATGTTTTCTAAGATGTATAATCATTATAATCAGGGGAACTGAGAGATTGAAAATCAGCAACACTAGAATCTACTGTCTAGCCTTTGATTTATAATAGTAATTGTTTTCCAGAGAATGTTGTCATAAGAGGAAAGTCTAAAAATGTATAATCTGAAACTGTTACAAGATATTGTTCATTTCTTTTGGTCTCTTATAAGAGTCTATTAATTTATTTGCACATACAAGTTTAGATATATCTTGACAGTCATCCTGCAATGTGATTAGATAGTAATGGGTTTTTTATGCTTTGCAGATTTGGAGATCCAAAGCTCCTTAAGCTAGAGAACAAGTCTTCTGCTCAAATGTTTCGGAAGCATTTTGCAGGGAAAATTTTAGAGTGCCATCTTAACTTGTTGAATGTTATTTGTCAGGGTGGTTACCTTCCAGATATGGTAACCAATCTTGTCCTCCTGTATTTGAGCAGCAGGCAGGTTTTGCTAAGTTTCTGCATAAACAGTGCATGTTCTGTGAAGTTGCTATGTATTATACTTGTATGTATCTTTATTGCCTGTAAACATACAACTAGTTGATGACTTCATATTTTATCTTTTTGATTAATGGCATTTAGTTCTAGAAGTTATATTTCACGAGTTGAGTTTTCATCTAAAGATGATATATATGCTTATAAAAAACCTCTGAAAAGTGGATGTGTTGGTCTATATAATCACCGAATTAAAAAGGGTCTCGGGTGGTTTGAGCGAGTTTTTGAGAGTTATATTTGCAAAGTAAATTGCACATGATTTCTTTTTTCCAATTAGAACATGTCAGTAGAAAGGTTGGGTGTAAGTTTCTGCATAAACAGTGCATGTAATGTAAATTTGCTATGCATTATACTTGTATATGATCTTTTGTTGCTTGTAAACATACAACTAGTTAATGACTTCATACTTTATATATTTTTATTTATGCCATTGAGTTCTGGAAGTTATATTTCATGAGTTGAGTTTTCATCGAAAGGTCATATATATGCTTATAAAAAACCTCTGAAAACTGGATCTGTGTAACACTTGGTCTATAGTCACCAACTTCAACTTCAAAAGGGTCTCTGGTGGTTTGAGCAAGTTTTTAAGAGTTATATTTGCTGAGTAAATTGCATATAGTTTTTTTTTCCAACGAGAACATGTCAGTAGAAAGGTTGGGTGATTGGTATCTTTCTGTCATTCCTCATTTTTCTGTGTGGTGCTATTTACCATAGAAGAAAATGGAAGGCTTTCTTATACCAGGACAGACTTGAAACCATGGCACACAGCTCAACATAGTAACAGATATACAAAAAGAGAGTCTGGGATCAGTGTTAGGAATATTTCACCCATTTCCAAATTTAATTGACTAACATTTGGTACCATTCTAAGTCTAATCTATGGTGAATTACATAACTAATTCTGATCTGGGTTGCAAAACTATTATTGTTTCAATAAAATTTGGAAACTGATGATATCTTTTGTGTGATAACTGAAAATATGGTGCTGATTCCCAATGCAATTAACAAAGTTGATTTTTTGCATGTATGTTTTTAAATATTCTATTAATAGTTTTCAGCAGTTCTTCCCTAGGTTTTTGAATGGATTCAAGATTTTAGAGGTTCTCTTGTGCATAGCTGGGGTTATCATTGACCATGATGGCACATACACAATAGATGATAAGGAATTGCACTGTGATTGATAAAAGTTAAAAACTGTTGAGAGAAAGATCCCTGGGATAGTGATTTTATCAATCAGGACTAATTGTACTGACAATGGCACAACAATTGAAAGATTAATCGCTATGACAAGTGTGGAATTATGACTTTGCACCAAATTGGAACATGCACAGTGAAAGTATAAACAAAAGTGTGTTTCTCTAACTAGGAAAATAATGAACAGAAATCTTCTATTTGTTTCACTTAATTTCTTACCTACTAATTGATTGCAGGGTCATAAAATATTCTTATATGTTACAAATTTCTTTTCTGAGCTTGTTTTGGATATCCTGTGACCATTTTCTCAGTTTGTCATGCTAGAGATCTGGATTTCTGGTCTGTGCAACCAAACTTGAAGCAATTAAAATGTGCATTTAGAAAATATAGTAATTGAAGCGATTTAAATGTGCATTTAGAAAATATAGTAATCTTAAAGTGAACTCAAATAGATGCTGTTTTTAAATCATTTGTGTTTCATGAAAACAGTTGATCAAAAAACAGTATTGCCTATTTTATAGCATTTACAGCAAATGTTGCCTTGGAAATGTTTTGTTAACAAAGTGTTACCAATTGATTATATTTTCCCTGCTTTAGTAATGTTTAATTCAAAAGTGGCTTATCTAGCTTGAGAAACTGCTAGTCTTCTACCTATTTATAACACGAGTTAATGTTATTGAAGCAATATTATTATACGTTTAAAGAGTTTGAACAGTTGATAATTAGATGTGTTAAGAACTTAAAAATTATTGCTTATGGACTTTGCGAATGTGTACCTAATTTATCACTTGTTTCTTTGCAGGATTTTCAAGTCCAATACATATCAACTTTTAAAGCCACAACTTGATATAGCGCTTTTTGAAATTATCTTCCCTCTTATTTGCTTCAATGATAATGATGAGATCTCTGGTGTGAAAACCCTCATGAATATGTCAGGAAAGGTTATGGTGGGTTTCTACCCCTTTTTTGGCAACGCAGATATCATTTTTTAACTGTCCAGAAAATGTAACTGTTATTGTAAAAGTTTTTGGAAAATGTCTATGAGCGTAGAAAAACTATAACTAAGCATTTTGTTAAATTCATTTCTTCTATGTTATTGGTATGGCAAAGCTTTCGTTCCTTTCAATGTATGGGTTGTTGCAGATATTATAATTTATTGAAGATGTCCCCACTCCATCCATTGATCAAAGAGCTAGTCGGAAACGTGGAAAAGAAAACCTCCAGAGATTCCTCTCCTTTGTTAGAAAAAAAATTGCCAGGTGAGGAATCTGTGCTTAGAATTGGACATATTGAAAATGCAACTTACTAGCAATTGCAGGAAATCATTAGAACAGATTATATGGTTCCTAAAAGTGTATTGTTTCAATCCCTCTTTGCAGCTATGATGGGGCAGCTCAATGCTACAAACTGAGTACAAAAAACGATAGAGTGTCATATCCCCCATATTATAATGTAGAGATTCCACATATTAGTGTTAATAATATTCATCTTAACTAATGGTCATTTATATCTGACATTAGTTGATTGGTTAAAGTTTAATATAAATTAACTGAATAATTGATATGCTTATTTTTGACAGGACTGTAGAAGAATGTTTGAACGCTGGAATTAATTAATACTAATTTGATCGATTATTATTATTATTTACATTAAATATTAATCGATTGATTAGATGAATATTAATCAATTATTAAAAAAGCATGGTTATTATTATCAACCGATGGTGTATGGTAGCGATTAAGGGGGACAGCGACCTTTCAAAGGGGTCTCTGCCACCAACAGACGTGGCTGATGAATATGTGACTTTTCATCCACGGAGGGAAGGATAAACACCTTCCAGTAGATATGGGAAGGATTACGTGAAAGAAAAGATAAGAAACAAGAAGTAAGAAATAAGGAAAAGCCTACGTCCTGCTACAAATATACTCAACCCGATATTCAAATTGGTAAGAATTCTGTGAAATACATATGGTAGATTAGAGATGCGTTGTATGTTAGTCTGTGGCTTGATAATAACTGTATATTTACAATGTTGATATGTTGCATATCTATGATCGATACTGATAACTTCCTGCCCATATGATTAATTCATGTTTATGTATCTGATCTTTGACACTGCTGAGCATTGGCCGTAGAGGGAGAACTGCTATAAGGCACCCTCTCGGATAGAGGGAGAACCGTTATAAGGCACCCTCTCAGGCAGAGGGAGAACCATTATTAAGGCACCCTCACCAAATGGCTTGATTAGGGAGAACCGTTCCTAAGGCACCCTATCCAGACAATTAGGTTTCTTGTAGTTATGATCCAGGACTTTCTGATTCCTACATTACAGTGTTGTTTGCATAATTGTTTAAGTTTCATTATAGTAGTTCTTTAAATTACAGTTCTTCTGATTCATAAATCATAGTTAGTTTCTTTCTATATCCTATTTTCCTTTATTTATTTTCATAACTGATTTATAAATGATAACCATTCATATGTTGTAGTTAGAAGATTATCCCCTAACTTGTGTCGCAGGTTATTTCTACCAAGAAGATAAGGAGATTCCCTTCCTAAAACCCTCTTGACATTACATACAGGCAGAAAGATGGTGCTCTTTTAGCCATTGGGGCCTTATGTGATGAGATGAAGTGGACTGAGCCATACAAACCTCAACTAGAACAAATGCTAGTGGAGCATGTATTTCCTGTGTTTAAAAGCCAAGTTGGTCATTTGAGAGCAAAGGTTTGTGTATTTATTTTACTCTCCTTATTGGCTCTGCAAAATTTATATGCAGAAAAATCTTTGGGCTTCTCTTTAATCTTTCTGCATTGTGGAACTTGAGCCTTTTCACTTTTCTGTTAACTCAGTTTCGTTCTTGAATAATCCGAATACATCTTTTGGTTTGCTAATTCCTCAGGATTTCAAAATTGATTTATTATCATTACAGTTCTAGATGAGGCACTATATAGCATTTTCCATTACATGGTTTTTGGAAGTTTGTGGAAAATTTGAAAATATGTTACCTATTCCCTGGAAGTGGGATTTCATTTCCAAGTAAAATTTCATCTTCAGGTCAGTCCAAGTATGATGCTAATATAGTTGCAGTATCAGTCCATTGCATAGTTGGTGGTAAAGCATACATTAGTGCTGAATATGATGTCAGCATTTACAAATAAAATTGGGCTGTTTGAGGGATTTTGCATCTTGGATTTTGAAAGCTTGGCCGCACACTTGAAATGTAACTTAGAGGATTGCTTCTCTAAGAGTGATGAACTGCTTTTTGCTTGTTTTAGTGCTTGCATTTACACTTGCTGTTCAGGCATAATGCTTTGCTATTTGTATCATTCCTACCTTGAGACAAGTTATGATGTGATGTACAAAGGCCCCATTGGCGTCTTTTTTATGACAACGTCGAACACAAAATAAAGTTATCAATGGTCACTTCACCATCTCTTGATCAAAGTTTAACCGTATGCTAAGATTGCGGAAAGTTTAAATGGCTAACTCCAAGGTTCCTTCATGCAATGGACATGACTCAGTTGGCGGATGTGATTGTTGGTAATCCAAGGGGACTTATGTTTGAATCATTATTTCACTTCTTTGATGTGGCATGGAACTTCATCATCAGATATAGCAATTTGGTGATGTTTTTGCTTTGAACAAACTGAAATGAACTGAAAATAAAGGGGAAAGGAATAGAAAGGCCTAAATCTACTCCTAAGGGCAGTGATATCAACAATTAATGCATTGGTGGATAAATTCCAAATAAACCAGGCTTTGCTTCGCCAAGATAAACTACAACTCCGCAAGGACCAGTGTAATCTTCTGAGGATGTTGAGGAATTTTCATATTGAGAAAGTGCATTTGAATACCCAACATGAAGCAATCCAAATGACTATCAACAATTGAACTTAGCACAAATCTAGGGGTTCAAGCTAACTTTACACTGCAACTTACAATCAACAAGATGCAAAAAGTATGAACCATGGAAATTCATCAAACATAATTACATTCTCCATTGAAATCAAAGTACTATACTCTAAGTGAGAAAGGTGAAACCATGCAAGTTTTGAAAAATAACTTAAGTGGACACCATCAAAGAACAATGTTTCATTGTTATTATAAAAAAATTATCGCAACAATTTCATGCAACTCTCCCTCATACAAATGAGGGGGTCACCCCTTTATATAGGTCTCAAACCATGATAATATGCAAACCCTAATTAGGGTTTCTCCCTAAAAGATTCCCCACACATGATGCAACAAGGTGGGAATCAACAATAAATTCCCATTATGCCCATATACAATTAATTCAAAAGTACCCAAAATAGCATCCATTGTGCATTAAATGCACCACCTCTTTCAAATTCGCCCAACATGTGTTGAATATTCATCCATGCAAAAATCACCCCATTATGTCATAAATGCTCCATCATTTCCACACGTAGCGGTTGCATGCAAAAAGAATCTACCATAAATTCAACATGCAATGACCAGGTCTCCATTTGGTCAAATATTCCGGTAATGAATGTGCCACCCTACTGCCATGCGTTCAATAGATCCTCGCCATGCAAGTGGACCCTATTGTCGTATATATGCTCCTGCACATCTGGAATTGGAGAGAGAATTTGATTTAGGAAGAATTTTCTTGAAGTCTCGTCAATTTTCTTTTCTTGAAGAAGGTTTTCCATAAATTTTCACCATCTCCTATTTTTTAGGGATTTTCCACAAATTAGGGTTTTAGGTCAAGGAGGGAGAGAATTCTCTCACGAGTCTAAATCTGAAAGAATTTTGAAATTTGGATGTGATTTGATGCCCAAAAATGGATTTTTCAAAATTTTTCTTGAGGGGGAATTTCTTGTCCAGTTCATCCTTGATTCCTTCCTTGCCTTATAAATTTTATCTTCAATTCATCTTTGGGTGTGATTTCTTCCTTGCTTGGAATTTCGTTTCGAAGGAAGGAATTTCCCACACTTAGTCAATTTTTCACCTTTCCTGGAATTCTATCGTGAAGGAAGGAATTTCCATTACTTAGCCAAATTTTCATCTTTCTTGGAATTTTGTTCCGAAGGAAAGAATTTCCAACACACAGCCAAATTTTCACCTTTTCCAAAAATTCTTCTTCACGGGCGCAATTCTTCCATGAGGAAGGAATTTTTTGAATTTTGAACTTTTCTTCCTGAACCTTGATTTTTTTATGTCTTGCTTCCTGTAAAGCGGAAAATCGCGAGCGAACCCTAAGTGTTCCCCCCCCACTCCAAGGGGAAAAGGGGGTCACTAGGGTTGATGGTTTTCACTTAGGAGAGACTTTACATTCAAAAGAGGGGTTGAAACCCACAAGATCCAATCCCACACAATGCAAGATTGGATTCTAAATGAGTTTCAAGGGTTAAGACAACAAGGCTACCCTCTTTTGTAAAGAATGTAGATAGAAGGATTAAGCTAGGAATGCATGAAAAGTGAGAAAGATTCACTTATAAACAGAGATAGGAATATGGGATGAAGCTACGGACCTGGAATTAGCAGTAAAATGTCGAGACGACGCTGTCCTGCAAATTTGAGTGAAAGTTGACGGGACGATGGTGCCCGGCGTGCACACGGTCCTCCGAAAAATCCGCGAAACGAAGGGGGATCTGTTCGTCTCTGCACAAGGATTCCAGATCTTCAATTACAGCCGCGCACCTGCAACCTACACACAAAAAAGCGAGGACGATTGGGGGGTTAGGGATTAGGGGTTTGCCCTTAGGTCAAACCCCGGTTTTGGAATTAACCAAGAAATGAGAAATGTTGTAAATGTAAATGATTGTAATGTAATAAAGTACCAATACCTTGTTGTAAGAATGTTTGTATTCTTACATGCGAAGGTGTAATTGTTGTTGTATGTTGTATGTGATCTCCTCTTCAATGGTTGAATCCTTGTCTTGAATGCAACACTTAGCCTTGAATGGAGATTTAGAATGCTCAATTGCTTGAAGGAATGCTTGAATGCTTGAATGTTTGAATGTTTGAATATCATTTCCGCGTCTTGCACACATATGTCCTCTCTCCTCAAAATGGGAGAGGAAATGTAGTTTATATACTTGTCAATTAGGGTTAAAAGACTGATTTTTCCGACCTTAGGCCGACCTGGGAGGATTATTTTCCAATTTGCAAACATAAAGACCCGAGACCCAAAAGAGACCGGGCCCAAAAATAGGGCCAGGGACCAGGGCACTGGGCGCCATGGTCCTGGGGTACCAGGGCGCTGGGCGCCATGGTCCCACCTCCAGGGACAACAGGGTGCAAGGAGGATCAGGCCAGGGTGCTGAAAAATGCAGTTTTTGATGTCATGAACAAGATTCGGGGTCTCCATTCAGGTTCAGTGTTGTGTCGCCATCGTGAAGACCCAAATGCGGTTGAAATTGCAAGTGTCGCAATTTTAGGACGCTACATTTAGCCCCCACTTTAGCGGGAGTATAAGCGTACGCTCATACTTCCAGTAAAGTACAAGGAAACAACATTGAAAGATTTTCACCACGTCAAGGAGGCAAGACACACCAAGCCCCCAGTGGACTAAGGATCTTACGACTTCGATTGACAAAGTAAAAAGGAAGATCATGAGGGAGAACCATGACTGTCAGTAGTAAGGTTCCCTCACTATGAGTCATGCAAGAGAAATACCAAAATTTTTTCAAGGCAAAGCTAAGTTCACCAAGAGATTTTCAAGTATCCTGAAGGGATAGACGGGGTGTATGCCCCCCTACGTTAAAGCGATCACACATGCCTCAACGGGGGTGATTGCTTTAAGGTAGTGATACACATAAGAAATGAGAAGGGAAAGGAGCACGTTATCACAAAGATTTAGCCCCCCAAGTGTGAGATAAGCCCAAGGATAATAGACACAAAACACAAATCTCGAGGTGACTTCGCTTTCCTTGGGGTCAGTATGCTGTATGATAATTCATGTATATCATATGTATGTATGCATAATTGTTCTTCATTCCCCAATCAAGGAAGGTCACCTAGAAGAAGGGAACACATGTGTCTTTTGAGTCAACATGAGAGAGACCAAAAGAGATCTCAATGCTTTGCATCATCCTCAAGTAGACAACACTAAGGACAACAAATAGAAGAATGAGAATAACACATAGAAGAAGTAACACAAGAGAGGAGGAGAGAGTCTGCTATGCTAATGAAACTAGTCTAGCACGTCATCTACCCCCCGATCTTGCTGATCAATATTTCGGGAAGGCAGGAAACATGCTAGAGGAGGAACATTCAACACAGCAGATGGAGCTATCACAAGATCCAAACAAGGGCTATGTTCATGTTCCAAGCCACGTTGTTCTTGTCTAGGAGCTAGGATAAGTGCTTTAGAAAATTCATTAGATAAATGGTTATCAACATCAACATATTCATATTCACTATCAGAAGCAAGAGAAGTAACATTTTCATCATGAATAACATTTTCATCTATATCATCATCAAGATTTATAAAAATAGGATCTTTAACTCGCACAAGATCAAAACCATCATGCATCTTATGTTTTGGAGATTTTGGAGAAAATGGAATAATGCCTGTTGAAGGTGTTTTTGGGGATTGCAAAGTTTGAGAAGCAGCTGCCTGAGCTCTAAGACGACGCTTTCGTCGGCGTTCACGCGCAGAACGATTTCGTCTAGTCTTAGTAGGAAGTGGAGAAGATTGAGGAGGAGGAATGTTCTCATCCTTATCACTTGGGTGTTTAGGTTGTGGTCTCTTAGGCTGGGTAATAGGAGAAGAGGAAGGTCTCTTCTCTCCATAAGAGGAAGGAGGAGGAACTGCTCCATATAAAGGAGGAATATTTGGTTTAGGAAGGAGATCAAGTCCATCATGACGAGGAGGTATAGGTCTACTTTTAGAAAGTTTATTAGACATAGACATAGTCACATCCATAGGAATGGGTTGGGAATCTTCTTGAGGAAAGACATTAGTTTTATCTTTCAAAGGAAGAACTTCCTTCTCAAGAATGATAGGAATATCAAGTTTGGGTGTTCTAGGCTCACTTAGAGATAGGATCATATCTGTTTTCCACTTTTGATAAGATTTGAAAAGATGATCACTTCGTGGAGGAAGAGATTGGAATTGTTTAGGCCAAAAATAATCAATAGGAACGCTAGAAGTTCTTTCAGCTAGTTTAAAGAGACTATGATTGACAGTAACAACTTCACCATTATGGGGAAATTTCAAACACTTGTGAATAGGAGAAGCAATAGCTTTCATGGAAGATAGCCAAGGATAGCCAAGCTTCACACAAAATTGTTCGGATGAAAGAATAATAGCAAAGTTCACATCAAGGGATTTGTTATGGACCTCAATAGGTAATGTAATAGAACCAATTGCAGGAGAAGAAAATGCATCAAATGATTTCACAATCACATCTGTTTTGTCATAGATCACTTGATTCAATTGCAAAGTAAAAAGAAATTCTTCAGTAATAACATTAACCATGCAAGAAGGATCAATAAGCACTCCACGACAAGTTGTATTCTTGACTTTTGCAACTATGTATAAAGGACCATCAAGTGGCCTAATAGTTTCACTAGAATCAAATGTTATGGAAGGTTCTTTAGGGTATTCTTGCTGCTCTACAAAGTTAATCACATTCGGAGTCATAGACACAAGAGCATCAGATGAGAAAGAGGAATCATTAGTCTCAATCACATTAGAGGTATGAGAAGGTAATGGATCAGTAAAAATCTTAAGATTTTGGTTAGGAGGAGCTACAGATGTGTTGCCTTTATCATTCACTCCAGAAACAGAGATAGTATTAGTATCAATCAAATCTTGAATTTTACCCTTTAAAGCAAAACATTTTTCAGTATCATGCCCAGGTTGACGATGAAATTGACAAAAGGATTTGTTATCAAAATAGGGTGAATTAATCTTTGTAGGATCGATTTTCTTTACAGGAGGGAGAGTAAGCACATTTTGTTCCAATAACTTATTCATAATACTATGCAATGATTCATTCAAAGGAGTAAACTTTCTTTCTTTCTTGAAAAACTTAGAAATAGGAGGCACACCTGATGCTGCATTCACATTGTTGTTGATGATGTTTTCATTGAACTTAACAGACTCTCTGTTCAGTTTAAACTTCCCAAATGGTTGTTGACTACTATCACCCTTATCACTCGGAGCCATAGGATTTGCTTGTTCCATTTGACTCACAGTCAGTTGATAATTGTGAAGAGTTACACACAACTGTTGGAAAGAAGTAAACTCAGAAACCAGAAGTTTTTCTCTAATATCTTTTTGTAAATTAGAAATAAAGATTCTTTGAATATCATTGTCAGGCACTGGAAAAGAGATTTGAGCATACAAATGCTTATATCTACCAATGAAATCAGTCACTTTTTCTTTAACACCTTGTTTACAATGCATTAAATCAATCAAAGTAACTTTAGGACTTATATTGTTTTGAAATTGTTGAATAAAAGCATTTGCAAGTTGTTCGAAAGAAGTAATAGAATAAGAGGGCAACGAGCAATACCATTGTAGGGCTTTATCTCTTAATGTTCTAGTAAACAGTTTTGCAAGCAACCTTTGGTCATAAGCAAAATCGGTACATATTGTTTGAAAAGTCTTAACATGTGTTAGAGGATCACCTTTACCATTATAAAGCTCCAAATGCGGGATTTCAACATGTTTAGGAGGGATAGCTCGAACAATGTCAAGAGAAAGTGGGCTCGCAACATCAAATGTGGGCACACTAAACATAGATTGATTCATAGAGGCAATTTGTTGCTGTAAAGAAGAGACAGTTTGTGCAAGATTATTAATGGTCACTTCAGTCGAAGAATTCATATTAGACGTGTTAGATTGTGATGGAGGTATTATGTTATTGAAAGAAGGTATTGATTGAGAGTAAGGTGGTGGGACACTATGATAGTTAGTCATAGGAGAGGATTGGAAAAGGGAGCACTACAAGGAGGAATGGAATGGTTGAATGAATTGCCCCCTTGCGTCATGTTCATTTGTGGAGATGTAATAGGGACACTCATTGAAGGAATGAATGAAGAAGTTGGATTGAATGAAAGAAGAGGGTTAATTGAAGAAGAAGGATTGCCCCCATGACTGGTGATCATAGGTGGAATGTCTTGTATAGAAGTAGTCATTATGTTTGATGTAAAAGTAGGTATACTAGCAATAGAAGTTGTCAACGGAATAGAATGATTGACTTGAGTGGGAGGTTGTGTATAACCTAAAGTTTCAGCACAACTCTTCATAGGCATCACATTCGAATCCACAATGTGTGCAATACCACACAAAATATCAATTCCATTCTTATCACTTTGAATCATACGTTTTAGACCCTCAATTAATGAAAGAGCTTGACTATCAGGATACTCTTGAGACATCCATTGCTGAAAATCATCAAATTGGTTATCCAATTTCGAAAGTTGTTCTACAGAAACCTCATGGAGAGCTTCTTCATCATTAGGAGGATTAGAGGAATTACCCGTGTCCTCGTTAAAAAGGCTATTCAAATTAGGTTCCATCTCCTCAGTAATTAAACCTTGGAAAGACTTAATTCTAAGGCTTAGTCTAACGGGAATAGTGTAAGTAGGGCTTATTGTTGTAAAACTCATGCACTAGAGAGGGAGAGAAGATTTTGAATTTAGAGGTAGCAAATTTCCATAAAATCAACCAGTCTCTTAGATTTAGGCTGTTAAATGCAATCACGACAATCTCTCGAAATTTCAGAAAAAATGTCAGGGACCGTGGCGCTCGGGGTGCACACGGTCCTCACAACTTTTTTCGAAATTTTCAGGGATGAAAGTTATGATGATTTTAAAGCTAATCTGAAAAAATTGAGTGATTTTACGATCTGTAAATAGGCCAAATTAAAGTTGCAGTCTCAAAATTGAGTCCTACCAAGATTGTTGAAAAATGCAAAATTTGAATTTTGAAAAAGAGGGGAAACTGAAATTTTGAATTTTATGATTTTAGAGGGAATACCAAAAGCAATGCAGGTTTTGAATTTTAAAAGTTGATTCAATTTCACGCAAAATTCAATTTTGAAAGTGGAAATCAAAGTTGGTGTAATTAAACACTTAATTTCAAAAGTCACAAATTGCAAGAATTTGAATAAAGCACTGAGATTTCGAATGAATGCCGAAACACTTTTCAGATTTAGGACAGTAAGAACACAATTTTGACACAAAATTTCAATTTCAACAATTTTTGAATGATTAGAAGCCTTAATCCAAGCAATCACTAGGCCAACTTTGACTTTAATTTTAAAAGTGTTAGAATTGATGAAATCAGCCAAAATTCTGGATTTTAGCAGAAAAATACAGTAAGATCTAGCTCCCGAAATTTCGGAAAAAATGTCGGGGACGATGGCGCTCGGGGTGCACACGGTCCTCGCAACTTTTTTCCAAATTTTCAGGGATGAAAGATATTATGATTTTGTTGCGGAATCCAAAGTTATAGCTGATTTGGAGATGTTTTGATCAGTGAAATTGTCGGTCAAAGGTTGAATCAAGAGGGTTTTAAAAATTAGGGTTTTGACACTTAACCACTTAATTTTCAGAATTAAAGCACAAATATGAATTGACAATTTGCAATAGAAGGGTAGATCTAAAACAAGCATTAACAATTAGACATTTCACAAGCTCAATTACTAAAAAGAAAATTTAGGGTTTTTATGCAATTAACCTCTAAAATTTTGCAAAAGAACAAACATGGAAATGTAATTAAGGAATCCAATTTTCAGATCTAACCATGAATAATCTAAAAGGATGTTCACGTCGGGTTCACCAAAATGTAAAGCGAAAAATCGCGAGCGAACCCTAAGTGTTCCCTCCCCACTCCAAGGGGAAAAGAGGGTCACTAGGGTTGACGGTTTTCACTTAGGAGAGACTTTACATTCAAAAGAGGGGTCGAAACCCACAAGATCCAATCCCACATAATGCAAGATTCGATTCTAAATGAGTTTCAAGGGTTAAGACAGCAAGGCTACCCTCTTTTGTAAAGAATGTAGATAGAAGGATTAAGCTAGGAATGCATGAAAAGTGAGAAAGATTCACTTATAAATAAAGATAGGAATATGGGATGAAGCTGCGGACCTGGAATTAGCAGTAAAATGTCGAGACGACGCTGTCTTGCAAATTTGAGTGAAAGTTGACGGGACGATGGCGCCCGGTGTGCACACGGTCCTCCGAAAAATCCGCGAAACGAAGGGGGATTTGTTCGTCTCTGCACAAGGATTCCAGATCTTCAATTACAGCCGCGTACCTGCAACCTACACACAAAAAAGCGAGGACGATTGGGGGGGTTAGGGATTAGGGGTTTGCCCTTAGGTCAAACCCCGGTTTTGGAATTAACCAAGAAATGAGAAATGTTGTAAATGTAAATGATTGTAATGTAATAAAGTACCAATACCTTGTTGTAAGAATGTTTGTATTCTTACATGCGAAGGTGTAATTGTTGTTGTATGTTGTATGTGATCTCCTCTTCAATGGTTGAATCCTTGTCTTGAATGCAACACTTAGCCTTGAATGGAGATTTAGAATGCTCAATTGCTTGAAGGAATGCTTGAATGCTTGAATGTTTGAATGTTTGAATATCATTTCCGCGTCTTGCACACATATGTCCTCTCTCCTCAAAATGGGAGAGGAAATGTAGTTTATATACTTGTCAATTAGGGTTAAAAGACTGATTTTTCCGACCTTAGGCCGACCTGGGAAGATTATTTTCCAATTTGCAAACATAAAGACCCGAGACCCAAAAGAGACCAGGCCCAAAAATAGGGCCAGGGACCAGGGCGCTGGGCGCCTTGGTCCCACCTCCAGGGACAGCAGAGTGCAAGGAGGATCAGGCCAGGGTGCTGAAAAATGCAGTTTTTGATGTCATGAACAAGTTTCAGGGTCTCCATTCAGGTTCAGTGTTGCATCGCCATCGTGAAGACCCAAATGCGGTCGAAATTGCAAGTGTCGCAATTTTAGGACGCTACACTTCCAACCTTGGGCACATTTTGGAATTGGAGAAGAAATTTTGGAAATTTATTTCTTAAGGAAGGAATTTTTTGTGCTCTTTGAATTCATCATGTTCACAGGGAGGTTTTGACCAATTTTTTCACACCACCTATTTTTTAGGGATTATTAGGACCAGGGTGCAATAAAGAGAGAAATCTCTCACGATTTCAAATCTGCAAAAAATTTTGGATTTCAATAAGATTTGGTTTTTAATAATAGATTTTTCAATTTTTTTCCGGAGGGGATTTCTATTTTTCATTCCTCCTTGACCCTTGGATTTTCATGCCTTAGACAATTTTTTTAATTTTCCAACTTAGGCGTGGAATTCATCATTTCATCCTTGGTCATTTGACTCTTGGAATCCTACTTCTAGCATGGATGGAATTTTGACTCAGGAGGAATTCATCAAATTTCTTCACCTTCCCTGACTCCGTCTATTTGGCACCCTCCATTACTCATAGGTGCAATTCTTCATTGAAGGAGGAATTTTGAACCTTCTCCATTCTTCCCCGACTCCCTCTATTTGGTGCCCACCTGAGGAGCAGGGCGAAATTTTATGCTTGCCAAGGATTCAAAGCATTTCAATGAATTCCAAGGTCATCTCATTCTGGTGCCCTATGACCTTCTTGGGCGGATTTTTGACCTTGTCATGAAATTCACATTATTTTCCATTTTCCACGTTGACCTTACTTTGGTGCCATGCAAATGTCTTGGGCGGATTTTTGCTATGAGGAAGGAATTTTGACCAAGGAGGATTCTTCCTTCATCAGAATATATATATGAAATATAACATTTAAGTATAAGTTATATTTCATATATATTCACAGGATGTTTGAGAGTGGTTTCAGATCTCTAGGAATTGTAATGCAAATTCTAGGTTTTAGAAGATCTTTTAAATTTTTCAGATTTGATCAAATTTCAGGCATTTCTGGATTAGGATGACATTTGTGGATTGATGTGAATTTCCAGACTTTACGATTTTGCATGCTTTTCACTTCTAGAATAGGAGTTCTATACTTAACCATTTTTTTGATCCAATTTGTCTGCCTTCTAACTCTTCCGGATTTATAAATGATCTTCACGAGCGTTCAGTCTTCAACGTCTTCAGGGATGAACCTACCAAAATAGATTTTCCCAAATAGTAAGTGTTTCAAAATGTTAGGGTTTGGACAAAACAAGTCAGGAATGTACTTACTAAAAATAGAAACTTAATAAAAATAGAAATTACTAAAAATAATAAGTTTGATTTTTGGCAAAATGACAACATTCCAGGGCTCAGTAAAATCCCTTAAAAATAGGAACTTTCTAAAAATAGAAAATTGCTCCATTTTGGCTCAAATTTTATTAGGAGGTTCCTTGAAGGGCCCTGACTCCAGTTATATGTTCAGTTTTTCCAAAACCCTAACAAAAACCCCTAAAATCTAGGACTAAAGGCAGAAACCCTAAAATTGACAAAACAAGCCCTAGACTTTATCAAATTCACCCAAACGAAAAGCAGACTTAATCGATTTGACCCTGAACACTTGCAAAGCAGGAGACTACCGAGAGTGCCACCAAAAGACCCCAAAAAATAACACCGAATGACTAGGAGGGCCTAAAAAGTAGCGGGGTCCCCATTTGCAATGGGGCGATGTGTAAAAAGGTCACAACAAAACCCTTCTTGAATTTAGAATGCCCCAAAAGTAACATCTTGATACAGGGGACATTACTGGTGATATCAGTTGCAGATAAGGGCATTGTTATTCAAGTCTCCAGACAACATGGTTACCATGAGTTTTAACTGAATTTCCAGGCATAGACAACGCTGTGGGAGCTTAATGGAGTATGGAGCCACTTGATTTTGCTTCTCGAAGGACCCCTCTTGAATTTATGATGTCCCATATGTAACCATGATGTCCTTCGTGACGTGAAATCAAGTGGATCCTTACTCCAGTAAGCTCCCATGGCCTCGTCTTTGGTTAAATATGTTAAAGTGTGTTTGCAAATTCAGTTAAAACTGATGACAACCATACTATTTGGAGGGTTGAATAACAATACCCTTATCTGCCAGTGTTGGTTGGCAGTTTTATTATTTACACCATTGTTGTTGGTGGGATACTTGTATTGTTGCTGCTAGAATGCTCGTATTTTTCACATTTGAGGGAGCATTGGAGAGATATCATCATCATCCTGCACTGCACTATTGTCTATGGAGTGGTTTTAAGTATGAGCTATGCACTTGTGGGAGTGTGTCAGCCATAGCCAAATATATAAACTTCTGTCCTTCATGTTGTAATCTGTTGTTTGCAGAGTCTTATTTTAGTACAATATATGTAATAGGTTTGTTGACTTTTGGCATTCCATTGTTTTTAAATGGTTGAAGAGGAGATCCCGTTATGTGTAAACCATAGTGAAATATATGTAGTTCTTGTCTCCCTTATGTTGTTTCTGTTAGTAATTTGCAGTTCATAATTTGAAAATTTACGGCTGTAGAGTCAATACATGTAAATATGTTTTCAAATTATAATATTCCATTATTATTATATGGTATTGAACAGCAGATTAAATATAATTCTACTCTATTATTTGTTCTGATTGCCATAATTCTTCGATAGCATTGGACATGTTTAAGGTAAAAAATCAAATGAACAGAACATATTTATTTTTCCTAATTAAAACTTAATTAACAACTATGAGGTCTAAGTTTCACGGTCAATTTTTTTTATATGTGTATCTATTAAAAATTGCCACATGTGTATCTATTCAATTGAAGTGTAAAAAAACATTTTATTTAATAAATTGTCATATTTTTTAGATTCCTCTGATAGAACGATCTATCTGAAGTCATTTTTTTTTTCATATGATTATTCTCTTTAAATATTTGATTGTATTTATAATCATCAAATTTACCCTCTTTGAAGCTTTCTCTCTCTCTCTCTCTCTCTCTCTCTCTCTCTCACACACACACACACACACACACACACATATGATTTAAATCAAATAATATGGTAATTGTCTCTCCTTACATAAGTACATATTATGTAATTTGACTCTCTTAGTTATATAGACTAGCACTTGCACCAAAAGGAGGTGCAATGGTTATGTTGATAGTAATATAGTTAATTAATATATTAGAGAGTACAAATTAAAGAATGGAATAAGAGTGTTATTATTTATTTAAATTTTATTATATAAGATAATCTCTAAAAATAAATACTTTAGATTATAATATTGATCTTGGTCATGTGTGTGGATAAAAGACAATAAATTCATAAGTTTTTCACACTAAAGCATTTTCCCCCTATAAAAGTTTAAAAGATGTTCTTCAAAGCCACATCAATTTATTAGTGATATCAACTTATAGCAATCCACAAGAAGCGACAATCAACAAATAAAGATTAGGTGTATTAGTCTCATACATTTCATAGTCAATATGATACAACGAAAAATGCCCTCCTAACTACCAATCCTTAATCCTTTAAATCATTTAAAGCATTTATTGAGACCATGTAAAAGGCAATTTGCTTTACAAATTATTAAGTAAAAACTTTATTGTAACTTCTTATCAATTTGAAAGCATATCCAAACCAAAAGAACCAATTTGTTAAAGACACAACTTCCTATCAATTTAATTCTAAGATTCTTTTGGTGGTGAGACAACTATAAATACTAATATTTATGGGTTCATGTGATAATTGGTTTAAATTGGAGTGATTTTTTAACTCTTATGCTTCATGTTAGGCCTTCAAAATTTTGGGTAGCAAGGTTCTAGTGTGATATTAAAGTTCCAAGGTTTGATGTTTTGGATATGGAGTTTATTATTTGGTGATTCAAGTTTTTTTAGGGTGTTTGAAATACACAATCTCACAAGCAAAGAAAGTGTGGACAAGTGACAAATAAAATGTATGTGTGCAAATAAATGATAGAGATTCGAGACCACAAGGGTTCACTGGAACAAACCAGATAAGTTACAATTTTAATGCAATAAATTCATCTCCATCTATGTAGTGTGGAACAAGATGAGGCCCCATTCATAATATTTCCTAGTTATTGTACGTCTCATACTGTTTTCAAGAATACTTCCTAAACACCTATCTACTAGCATTACGCTGTTTATGAGAAACTACCAGACATCCATACAAGATCCAAATCTATATTGTACATGGAGGAATATCAATAATAAGATTGCAAGCATGGACTTAAAAACTACATGATATAAGAATGAAATTACGACATGCACAACTAACAAGTTTGGCAAGGAATATATGCCTCTTCTTGATTGATGAAACATTCCAAGCAATATTTAACATCGAGATCATGTTAAATATTTGGGCAAATATCTACAACTATATGCCATCAATATTTCAAGTTCACTTTAAATCTACAATTGTATGCAAAGACTTGCTCTTTTTGTCCCTCCAAAATAATAAGAAAATAATTCCAAAGTGCTTATGTATTTTTAAAATATACACTGTTTAATTTTTACAATAATTTGGTTAACCATAGCAACGATAATCTCACTTAACATGCAATCTTAAATATTGAGATTCTATCAAATGTTTGGAAATATATTTTTCATGTCCGTGGTGATTCTACAACTATATGTAAATAATTTTTTTACATAATCTTTTTTGCCTCTCCTGCTTTTCAAATGTGTCAGTAGCAACCTGAAATTCATCAATACCTCCAAGTGCACACGTTATGTAAATATACACACCTACAACAAAGCCTATTAACCTCCTCACAAAATGTAACGAACAAAACTAAGCAACAGATCAGATGACATAAAGAATATGTTATAAAGTAGACAATTACACACTAAATAATCGTAATCACAATGAGTGACGCATCCTTGTTGACTTGCATGAAACTTGTTTGAACAAGATATAATCATGACAACAATAAAATTGATAAATTTGATTTCTTCAATGGAATAATTAAAAATCCCGTGGGTGAAAATAAAAACTCATGGTTACTTGCCCATACACCTTTTCCAGCCTTAACATGGATAAAAGTGATGGCAAAAGACAATGAATAAAGAAAATATACAAGATATAATGCAATCAAGTCAGCATTCCATCAAATACTACAACAATACAAAAAGATTTGACACAATGTAGCTTGAAGAACCTTAAAAAAAAACCAACACTAATGAAAACAAACAAAGCTAATCAAGATAAGACTATACAAAACATGAGAAACATTGCTACCTTAAAAGCTAATTGATATTATGATATGATAACACAATCAAAAATACAATTGAAAGGCAACATGATGAACCAAATATAAATGTCAATAACAACCCACAATTCATCATTGCCTCCAACTTTTACTGATGGCTCTATAACTACTTAAGAGGCTTGTAACCTTTCCTAAAAACCCTACTTTACCCTCTAATGGAGCACAAATTGGTTGATGACTCTGTCAGGGAAGTGGCTTGTATAGATATAAGACACCTTTTGAATAAATAGAGAGATACAAGAATAGAGAATTGATTGAAAATGGAAATGATGCTTATCAAAATGCATTTTGCTAAATCACATCAAACAAACCCGTTCATTGTAATGAACCAAACTAGCACTTAAAGAGACACATAGGAAGTTTTTTGCACTTCATTTTCTAAGAGTACAATGGTATCTCTCGAGCAATCACCATCCCTCGTGAGTCCGTTGTGGAATGATCATGCCTACAACAAAGCTTTGGGTAAGAAATTCATGCCTCTATTAAGGGCACGAAAGGCTTCCCCCACTTCAGTTGTACAGACAACTACAAAATCAAAGTTGTCAACAACAGAATTGTTTTAGAATGAAATAAAACACACAAAAAAATTGAGTCGGCCATAAACAACCCTCTAAAAAAACTCATTGAAACCATGGAAAGGAAACTACCTCAAGATTCTTCTTTCATCGATGCTGATGAGAAAATATGACTAGATTTTCTAGGACAGTTATTACAAAACCCTACAAAAGTAATTTTTTTTACACCTAAATACATCAGCGAAAAGGCATTCTCAGAATGTTCCCTCCTATAAGCAATGAACATCAGCAATCCACTCAAGGACCAAATTAACAGTACTCCATTCGAGGACTAAAACCAAACCATAAAATATATGCCAAAGAATTAAAATTAGATAAAATCCCACATCCAAACACGTTGGGTATGGCATATCACGAATTAGACCAAACTCCTCAACTGAGACAACGGAACAGACGATTATCTATTAAGGGAGAATTTCCCAGAAGAATATAAGGAAATGACAATATGTTAACATAAAAAATAATTATTTTTGTGTATTACAGTATACATACAACTCTAGTGCCATTACAAAGCTTTTAGCAGACAGTTCTTGGTCGTGCCAGTGCTTCGGCATTCAACAGCCAAACAAAAATCCAATTTCCCCATCGCTAATATCATTCATTGCACAAATAAAACCCTTCAATCTCCAACTATGTGCAAAAGTAACAATTCTTTTGACATGATTTTGGATTCCATAAGAATCCCGTCAAACGAATTGTTACCAAAAAGACGAGTTAGAATAAATAAAGGAGAAGATAAACAAAGCTTGCCCAAATTGAGGAGTAAAGTAGGACCATCATGGTGGATCTGAAATCTAATTTGATGCAAGATTTTGCAGCCTTTTAAACAAAAATATTAAATGTGAACCAAATTTTGTTTTCAGGCATCATGCTAGTATCGGCTAATAACATTGGGACTGGCAAGTTGTTTCTCAGCATGGAGAAGACAACCAAAACCAGTCCATTACAACTGTTGCTACAATCTATAGATTAGAAGTAAATCTAAAAATATCGAGGTTCTATAGTTGATAGATTTTTGGGCTCAACACAAAAAAAAAATTTCATATCATGCAGATTTGATTTGACTTTTTACAGCTATAAGATCTGATATGAAACAGTAAATGAGCGGTGTCCATGGTTTGGCGACATTTTAACTGACTGTATTCGCATTTACTGCTGCCTAGCTAAAAGTTTCCCGTGAAGATTTTGTCGATCCTTACTCGAGGACAATGGTTTTGCGGCATGACAAAACTTGTTTCAGGCGTGAGACAGGAGCTGAAACACGTTGTCATAATAAAAAAACTGACAAACCATGCCTGTGCTACATTTGAGCAAGATTTTCAAACCAACTCACTTCTCACTCTACTGTTTCACTGATAAACTAGGTCCTATCCACCTTCGTTTGCAATGAGGTGAAGCTCTAGTTTCAAGTTGTATGTTTTCATATTGCTCACTTCGCTGTTTCAGACAAACAAAAATGTGATGGTTAAATTGTTTATTGAGGCCCCTGCTTTCACAGCTATGAAAGACAATGTAGTTGAATGCATGTTCAATGATGCGTTAATCTCTTTGATCTCTATCTTGAACTTGGTTGCTTAGAAAGTGGGTGAATATTGATTATTTCCATGTTGAAATGTGCAATTGCTGATTGTTTTGAAGTTACTGAAGTTTATCAAGGTTTTAGCCCCTTTCATCTAAATATTTTGTAGGAGGAATGATCTTTCTGGTTTGGCTAGTAATGAAAAGCCAAAGATATCAGGACCCAAAAAGGGTTTAAAAGATTAGAGATTTTACGGGTGTGATTCGATTTCGTTAAAATAATTATACATTTGATCATGCCTACCTTATCCAAGCTTATGTTGTACTTATCTTAAGCGAACTCCTTTTCCAAATTAAACCATCGCTTGTCATATTTAAAGACAAGTCTTAGATCATGCCATCACATCTTAGAACAACATATCATTTATAGCATTTATTGCTCTAGGTATATTACATCTTTTGTGGCTAGTACTTTCTGTAGCATCCTAAAATTGCACCCCTTGCAATTTTTTACCGCATTTGGGTCTTCGCTTTACTGTTTGTGCCCCTTGGCCTAATTGAAAATTTGATTATGCTCACACATGTCAAAAACTTCATTCAACTCAATGATGCACCCAAATGTCACCTTGATCCTACCCCAAATTAGGGTAGGACCAAGGCGTGGCGCCCTAGTCCCCTTGTTCCTCCTTAATGGGGACCTATCCTTGGGTCTCTCCCTTGACCTATCTCACATTTGAAGCAAGAAAAACCTCTCTATGTTGGCTCAAGTCGGAAAATTAATCAATTCATTCTACGAGCAAGTATATAAGAGGGATTTCCCCTCTTATTTGACAATCTATGACAATAATCCAAGTTCACACACACACAAGAGATCGAGCATTCAAGGATTCAAGGGTAATTGAGTATTTTCAGTCTTCTTTCAAGATTTGAAGCAACAATAGAGTCAAGATTTCAAGCATTGAAGAGGAAATCATCATTCCACTTTATGAAATCATAATTCCATGTGGAGGTAAGCAAAACTTCACAAGGTGGTATAAGCATTTCATTTTTAGTCAATTCAACATCCCCTCAAAGAGGAGGATTTCTACTTTTAGTCATTTCAATTACATTATTTCAACCACTTGGTTAATTCCAAAACCGAGGTTTGACCTAAAGGCAAACCCCTATTCTCAACACATTTTCTTTTCTTTCTGTGTGCAGGAAGCAAGTGCACAGTTGTACTTCTCGAATTAAGTTTTATTTGTAGAGACAGAAATACCCTTTTGATGTGTAGAAATTTTGGAGGACCAAGATGGTGGGTGACCTGGCCCGGACACACGGTCCCTACTACTTTTGACAGATTTCATAGAGCAACTCTAAATCATCCCAAACTTCTCAGATCTAGGTGCACGCTAAAATCCCAAATTTGGAGCTCATTGTTTTTTCATACTTGTCTTCATTTTCTACACTTAGTCTTAATTCAACTAGTCAACTTACAAAAGAGGGTTAAACACATTCCATTTCATTCAATCTACTCAATATTCAGTCCTAATCTAATTAGTGACCGGATCTAGTGGATTTACCCCCTCTTTTGAATGTAAAGGCATCTCTCCCCAAAGCCAAAATAGGCGATTTCTCCTTCTACCTTGCAAATTGCCAAGTCACCTAAATTTTCCTCTTTACACTTTCAAACTCCTACATGTAAGTTCAGAATTGTTTGACCAAGGCTAAATGAAGTTCAAAACTTGATTCCTAGCATAATTGACTAACATAAAAGTAGCATACATATCTTAGTTTGAATTTAAGATGGAACAATTGTAAAGATAGAAGTTTGTTTCTGTATAAAGGCTCTATGACTATTAGAATGTTTAAGAAAACAACAATTTGAGCCTACGTTTATTGAAAATGAAATCAATTAAAGTGCTAAATTTTTTAATCTCTTAAACATATAATTACCAAGTAGTTCTTTGTAAGCAACAAACAAAGAAATAAATAGCTAAATTTTGTTTAATATAAGTGTAACTTTCTCAACTGTTTGGAAACCATAGAATTATGATTAGAATGCCGTAAAATAAAACACTAATAATCAAATGATATGAACCTAAATTGGTTGTGGCCATCTAATAGGAAATATAAAAATATTGTCAAAAGTTTGTCCTTTTCCAAACCTTCAATAAGTATTTTGGAATGATAGTGCAAGCTAGTTATTACTTAAAACAATGCCCAAATCGTATTTGTTTAAGAAAAATGAAATACAATGCTATCTAGTGATTTTGATGCTTGATGGAGTACGAGGGAAAAGGCCATAAAAGAGTCTCCCTTGAATTTCTAATGAATGTTTTCACACTTTGAAATTAATGTAATTACAAAGTAATAGCAATATCTTTTTTGATTGAAAAGATTCTGAGGTATCCGATATTGAATGAAACCAACATTAACCTTTGGTATGCAAGATTAACAAGAAATAATTTAATTAGAATTAATTAAACTAAAATTGGGGGAAAAAAATTAAAAATTTAATCTTGAACTAATTATTGAATCTTAGAGATGTGTTGAAGTTATCCTTAGCTATGATTATCATTTTTCACAATTAATACATATAAAGTTATCTAGAAAAATCTTCAAGACATGAGATCCAATTAGGATTTGGTAAGGGAATAATGAAAAATGTAATGACACATTTATTTGTCTATTTAAAATAAAAAATAAAAAAACAACCATAAAGTACATGCTAAATTTCTTCAAGTGTAAAACAAGTCATACGACATTTCACATGAACATGTATAATAAGTGCATTCTCAAATTATAATAAAGCATTCCTTATGTTCAAATGGAACTATAACAACATATAGATAAATAGATAAATAAGTCAAATAAAGAGAAAAATAAGCTAACATATTGATAGACAAATTTATACGCAAAGATAGACAAACATATAGATAGATAGATAGAGATAAATAGATAGACAAATAGACAATTTAAGATGGACACACACACATGCACGCATGTGCGTGCGCACACACAAAATCATCAATAAATAAAGTACAAGATGCAAGGCATATGTCTTCCATAACTTATTCATGCCCACTAGTTTCATTAATGTAAACGTTTTGTAACCTAACCTTACCATTCTCCACTGGATGTCCCTTTAATGTTTTCATAACTTTATTTTCACTTTCAAGATTTTTTTTCATAATAATGTTTAATTTTCTAAGCAACTCATATTGATTTATATTAGCACTATGTTCACATTGAAGGCTTGGTTCATCTAAATCAAAGTCACTATACTTTGTTTCTCCTTCCATGAAATCATATTTAAATGCGTCATAATGATCATCCCCATCTTTACAGTGCTCAATAGAAACTTCATCATGAGGAAACTTTATTCATCTTTACTCCCTATGACCCGACATTTGTACTTTTAAGTGCTACATGTTGGGCTTCCTATAATTCAAGCTTTGCAAGAAATTGTTGCTTTTCCTTTTTAATGTGACATAACATCTCTTCTTATTTAAATTATTCTCTACATAATATACTAAGAGGAGTAGAATGTTGGCTAACAACACGTGCTTCTATATTTTGATATCTTTGTCGATGCCTTGAAAATTTCTTGTATTTTCATGTCAATTAGGCTAAAATCCTTGCTAGTCCTTAAACCCCATAGCCCACAGAGTCCTGCGACCAAAGGAAAAGATGTAATTGTTAGGCTAATTGTTAAATGTTCCTTGTGTCTCCTTGGCCTAAAGCAAGTGACCAGGATAAGTTGTCGCGACACTGTAGGAGAAGAGTTAGGCTGGGGTCCCATGGGAGGGGCTTGGGCTCTATTTTTGTGGAAGAGGCGGTCCCATGAAGAATTTTTTTTTGTGCTACAAGATTATTTGGAATCTTTTCCAAAAAGATAGCAGTGCCTACTTTTTAGGCATGCAAATTTGAGTGAGTGCAAAAGGGGTGGGGCTAGGACTTGCCCCACTAGCTTAGGGATGTTATCTGTCACTTGTCAAAAATCTAAATTTAATTTCTATTAAAAAATAGTTTTGGAAGGAAATGAATTATTTTTATTTGTTTTTATTATGCACATCCTATAAAAGATATTCACGAGACCACCAACCTCCTTAAATTTAGGAGCTTAAATTTTTAAGCTGGACTACACTACAAAATTCATGGGATCACCAGCTTAAAAATTTTCCTAAAAAATCTCAGCAACACTTGCTCTATTGTTTAGGAAGCCCCCCTCCATGGGACCCCATCCTTAGTGTCTAACTGCCAATTAAATGTTATAAATGTTATTGATGTGTTTTCTCACGTGGAAAGGTGAAAGATTATGTGGCACTTTTGGACTTGCTTAACTAAGTTCAAATTCAATCAATGATGGTCAATTAAGTCTCGATCATCTGATGAAGATGATCAAAAATGCAAATTCAAAGTTGTAAAATGGCTATTCATTGAGTTGAAGCTCACACAAGTGAATTAATGGCAAAAATGAATGATGTATCTACCCAAGTTGCAACTAAATGCTAATTCCTAAAGGTTGGTTGTCACTTGTGCATTTTATAAAAGAGAAACCACATCCTAGAGAGACAAGGTGATTTATCTACATGTGTTAGGATCTCCAGAAAGAGATACCAAGTAAGTTTATACCAGTTTTCACTTTCAATGTGAATACATTCTTGAAGTTCTGCAAGTTTATTTGAGTGATTAGGGAGTCGTAGTATTTAAATTGCACAAAACCATAGAATTTCTAGTTTTCCAAACCTTAAATTCACAAAATGTGTCAATTAATCCAAATTGGATCCCCTGTCGATTAAATTTGGTGTTCTCCTGTGTTGATGCATGTTTATGGTTTGATGAGTTGGTTTATCATTGAGGAAAAAATAGTGAATGTAGATATGATACTTTGGATGCATACTTGGGAAGATTTAATGACAATTAATGCTTAATGAAGTTGAAATTACATATACTTATTCACCTCCCCCCTTGCCCCTCTCTTAGTATATATGTTTACTTAACATCAACAAGGAATAATCATTAAGCATTAACATTATCTTTCTCGCCCTTAATGCTTAGTGTAGTAACACAAATTAATAAATATCCCTTTCTTAATTCATAAGGGTGAAATTTAAACTTGAGTCATTAGTTTATTTTTAATTTAAAAAGGAAAAATGTCCAAAACATTAGCTATTTGTTTAAGTTTTTAGGTGAGAAGATTTACAATGGATAATATAATGGAATAATATTTAATCTCCTATTCAATACCATATAATAACAAGGGTTGTAGGACAATGAAGTTCGTACCAAAGACAAAGAATAGTCATGATTATTTGAATAACAAACATGATAATCTTTAATGGTACATTGCCACTGGTTATCATGGCACTAAAGCTCATTCTTTAAAAAGAAAATAAAAATAACTCATTTAAGGCATTTGATATATATTGCAATTTGGTGTGTATTGGATAAGAATTATTCAAATATCCATATAAAGTTGAAGAATTAACAACGTTCATAGACCTCAATGGTAATGGAACTATTTTATATTGGATCAATTAACAAAAATACAACCTAATGAAATTACACATTCGATATTTGTAAGTATAAACAAGCATGAATAAGATGTTCCCTCACCTTAAAAGTCATAATAGCCATAAATCTAGTGTATCCAATTTTAAGGTACCAAGAAATAGGTAAATGTCCCAAAGAATATGTACTAAGTTTTTAATCTAGTGTATCCAATTTTAAGGTACCAAGAAATAGGTAAATGTCCCAAAGAATATGTACTAAGTTTTTAACATATACTATATATATTGATTAAACCAAAATAAACTTAAATAATCACTTAGTTTTGTAGACCCTAAGCTCTAGTCAACACTCTCAACTAGATGAGACTATTTAAATGTTTAGAAAACATTCCACAATGTGAAACATGAAGTTGGTTGTTTATTGATTGATTTTGCTTGATCTTTAAAAAATATTACTATTATGTCACTCTTCCTAACTAGAAAATGAAAACTTGAAACAAGAATAAGACAATATTGAATAAGTCTATTAGATATTAGTTCTATATGGTGTTACATGAACACACATGATTTACAAATGTGTAGTCAAAATCAAGCAAGGCACCACAAATCTCCTTTCGCACCAACATTTGTCAAATTGCAGGAGATGGATTGCATGCACTTAAGTTCTATGAAATGTGTTATGATATGAACACCACTTATGTTAGGATCTTATTTCAAAGGATTATTAAAGAAAAGAAGAGACAAGTTGTTCTAATAAATTAATTAAAAAAATATTTTGTTTGGCATTTTAACAATTTGAGGATTCATATAATATCTTTTTCTTTAATTTTTGTAGCGGTATTTAGTGGCAAGTGTGCTTTAAATAATTATCTTGATGTACTCTTATTTATTAAAAATGCCAAAAAAAAATACAAAGAAGACAGTCAGGGACTGTAAAAAATGATGCATCAGCAAACCATAACTAGAATATGACAACTGATTGGAAATATAAAACTTTAACATGCAACCATAAACATAATCATACAATCCCATATAAATAGTCATGGTTTACAACCACAAAAAGTAGCATGATACAAAAGAACATGGATGTAACAACATCCCATAACTGTAGCAATATAACAACCATAAACAACAACATAGTATCGAGATGAATGAACAATTGAAATAACTAGTTTAGCAGGATAAGCCTTAGTCCTTGAGGAATACCTATCTTCTTATCTCCGAGCAGCTGAACCACTTGGCATTTGATGCATTGAATCTGAAGCTTCATCTTTAAGTTCCATCTAGAATCCACCTACAATTGAGAGAAGAAAGAAGCAAGACAAAAAAATTATGTTAGAGTAAAGCTTTAAAATACAACTTCCTGACAACCGTTATGATGACTAAATATATCTTTGCATTTGTGTTTCCATATATGCAATAGGATTACATGTCAAATTCCATCAACAATAATGTTATTTTAAAGCCCAATGCCAAGCAAGGCCTCTTTCCAATTAAGTTTTATGTTAAAAAATGATAAAGAAGTCCTGAAACATAGCATTCCATTGTTTCTTAACAATCAGCCATCCCTAGAAGATGTGTTTCATATCGTCATGTTTCTGGCAGTAAGGGTAATTAAGGGGTTGAACCATAATATACTTCAACCTATCCCCAACGTACAACTTGGAGTGCAAGATCTTCCAAACCATTAATTGAACCTCAAAAATGACAAAACTCTACAAACCTAAAACTAGCAATTGCACTTTGGTGTGCAAAGGGTACGTCAAATAGGTGTGGAAGGTCAATTAGAGAAATTAATGGTATGTTCATTACATACATTACAAGTGCAATACATGAGGTCAATAGGTAGGAGGGAGGATATGGAGATAGAACTAGGAGATAAAGATAGAGAGGAGGATAGAAATAGAGATGGAGATGAACATGGAGAAGGAGAGGAGGATAGAAATAGAGATGGAGATGAAGATGGAGAAGGAGAGGGATGTGGAAATAAGGGTAGAGACATAGGAGAGAGGGATATATAGAGATGAAAGAGATAAATATATAGAGAGGGAGATATAGAAACATAAAGATTCAAATATACATATAGGGAGATAGAGAGAGGGGTAGAGAGACAAAGATGGAGAGATAGATAAATAGAGAAACAAATAGAGAATAGAGATGGAGAAATATAGATGCGGGAGAGAGAGAGAGTTCACTATAGGAGAGATGGGTGAGATATAGTGATATATAAAGGAAGATATATAGAGATAGAGAGGAATATGGAGAGATAGAGAGAGGGAGATATAGGAGAGTGATATTGATAGAAAGAGATAGACGAGTGAGAAGGGGTAGAGAGAGATGGATTAAGAGAGATGGAGTAAATAAAAAAGAGAGTTAGAGATAATGAATATAAATAGTGAGGGGGATGAAGATATATGGGGATAAAGTTAGAGGGGACAAGAGTAAAGTGAAAGAAGATGACAAAGAAAAGTAACAAGCAAAGAGAAGTAGAGAGAGAGGGGGGAATAGAGAGATAAAAATAGAGATGGGAGGGAGAAATAGGGAGTGTGGATAATGAGTGAGAGGAAGAGATATGGAGAGAGACAAAGAGGGTATATAGAGAGAGAAAGAGAGCGAGAGAGAAAAGTACAAATCAATTTTTAGAAAAAAATAGTATATATTTAAATATCAAAAACTCACTTTCTTGTTATACAAATCTCTTAATTAATTTAGTATCTTTTAAACTTATTTATAAATAAATTTAAACATCTTTTGAGTGACTTATATTCCATACAAGAACTAGATCTAAAGATCCCACCAAAATTTGGTTCTTCTACCAATCAAATAAACAAATGTTATTACCATTAGGTGAGTTACACAATGATCATCCATAAATGAAACATAAGATGTTGCTCAGTATGGGAAGCAACAATTAATCCAAATAATGAAGTCCATTTATTGAATTAATTGTGTAATAAAATATGCACTTGGACTTCACTTTTGATTACACTTTTGTTGAATGATAATGTAAGGTGGAGATGCATTCCATTTTTAGTTTCCAAAGATAGAAATACCTTTTTTTCCATATCTTTCAATGTTTACCATACTCACTTTTGAAAATTCCTTACTAATTTATGTCAACAACAAGTCGCTGCATGGTGAGGGAGGTGGCATTATTAAAATAATTCATGTGCCTTGTCTATGCTTCCTCGTTTTGCATACAAGAGCACATAATTCCTTCCTAAGGTCATGAAGAAATTGTTGAAGCTATGCTACTGTTGCTAGCTTAGATGTTGTTGGTTGATGTTTGGTCAAAGGCTAATTTGGGGAAATTAATTGTGGAAACTCCAAGATACAAGACAGTAATCACAGTTAATGATGGTTGTACTATTTTTAAAAACCTTTAATGCTAGACTCTATGGATTGTTGTTGCTATGCCACAAGTATGCTCTCTCATTGCATGGGGAACCTTATGTTGCCTTGTAGAACACAAAGAATAGGATTTGATAAGGGATATCAATATCCCATTATCGCAGAGAAAGGCTTTTAAAATTATTGAAGATCGTTATTGATTTCTTTGATGGAATGTTTTTTAGACTTAGCCTCATTTCTAGCGAATAAGAAAATCTGCATTGATGGATTGCTTGGCATATGTTAGCATTTATTAGAAGCCCAGTAGCAAACCCTTATGAAAGTGCCTCTGAGTCATTCTTTTCACAATGTGTTGTTGTGGGAGACTTAGCCTGGTATTTGGGATGCCAATATAGTCCAGTCCATAAAAAGAGGTTACCCATGCCCACGAAGAAGCATGGGTCGCTAGGGTAGTGGAAGTTAGTCAGTGATAGACCACTTAATGTTGTCCCTTTTCATACAAGTTGTGTCTCCCATAAAAATTTTAGTGGCAAACTTTGCAGATTGTGATTTGTTATAAAAATGAAAGTTTCTTTGTGTTTTTCTCTCCCTTCCTCTTTTTTTTTTTTTCCTCTATGAAGCAACAAATTACCAGGATTGAATTTATATTTTTTTTATATCATGTTTTAGCAATGACATCAAATATTTAGCAACATTATCATTATATATTTTTTATTCCTTAATTTATATACCTATTCATAAGGCCCTAACTCAGTAGTTAATGACTTTGAAATTCAACATAGTTTCCTTTTCCTTGCCCGCCATGCCATTGATATGATTAATGCCAACACAATGTAACTAGTGGCACACCTATTGTTGTGACTCTCTTACCTTCACTTAGTTATGACTATCTGGTTTACAACTTTGACAACAGTCCAGATCTCCAAAAGTATTTTTGGTTGATCTGCATTATAGAATTGAAGGTACCATTTTTTTTCTAATTCAATAGTATATGTGATTTATCTTATGAAGGTTCTATGGTTCTATGGCTGAGAATGACTTGTATGTGATGAATCTTTTGGAGATACAAGATTGTACATTTTTTTTTTTGCAAGAGAATACTTTCTCGCTCCAATTCTGGGAACTATGAAGAACTCAAACTTTTAATAGTATGTTATATGAGGCAACTGAAAAAATGAATATGATTTGATATATGTCAATCAAATAGTCCTTCAATACAGAAAAAGATAAAAAAATCTACAGAAACATCCAATAAATGTGCATCCATTGATTTTGAAAGTTAACGGGTGCACTTCATATAAAGAGGTGCACTTCATATAAAGAGACACCTTCAATGTAATAAGACTATAAAAAAATTATTATAAAAAACTAAAAATTACATATATTCTGCTAAAATGAGACTCTACAAATACAAACTGCAGATTGCAACATGAAGGAGAAGAGCTTCATATATTTGGCTATGGCTGACAGACTAGAGGAAGTGCATAGCTCATACTTAAAACCACTCCACAGACGACGGTGCAGCGGAAGATGATGATAATATCTCTTCAATTCTCCCTCGAACGCGAAAAATACGAGCATTCCAGCAGCAACAATGGCGGAAACAATAAAAAATTCCCATCTATAAGGGCAGATAAGGGCGTTGTTATTCATCCCCCAGACAGCACAGCTCTAGCATCAGTTTTGATGAATTTCCTGCAAACTTGAATGGGAGCTTCCACGAGTAAGGAGACATTCGATTTCAATTCGCTCAGAACCCTTTACTTCACTCACCGATCTTTCATCTCTATCCGAACGTCAGTTTACTGGGCCACTCTTAATAAGACGGAGCACCATTTGGGGAAATTGACGGAGGATCTGCCGCGGAATCAATTTCCAGGGTTTCCTTTAGTATTTTCGCCGTCAATTGGTGAAAGGCAAGTCCTTTTCTCTATCCCTTTTACCATGTTTTGTTTTCGTTCAGTCTTATTCCACCGTTACCCCTAAAATTGGAGGATATTAATAAATGTACTTTGTTTATCCATCGGCTGGGGCAAATCGACATTAAAAATCTTTTAGTACTCCTTTTTCCGCAATGGAGGTTGTCGTAACAGCTTTGGACCTCTGCTAAAACAACAAAAATCGAACTTCTTTGTCGTAGGCCTTCAATTCCTTCAAGAACAATTATCTTGGGCCGTCAGTCGCATGATGGATAAGTTCTCACTTGTTTACGGTTGGAGCTTATTTGAGTGTTAATGAGGGTATTGTTACAAACACTCTGAATTTTGCATATTTAAATAGACTTTACCTTTAAGGATGCAATCATTTTTTTTTGGCATGGATTTGGGTTAGATTTTAAATGGATTGCTTTGAAAATCATTTACATTTGGCACAGGTTTCTTTACAGTTTCAGAGAATGCGTAGCTAATTGCCGCTGGCTATTCAGCATTAGGGATTCACTTCGAAAATAAATAATCATTAATAAAAATTTAAGGATACCTAATTCTGTTGAATTTTAATTAATTAGTGTTATAATTTCCATGTCTGATTCTTAAATATATCAGTAATTTAAGGGTTATATGACATTGTTCCAGAGGGATGCATCTCCCTTCCACCCCTCACCCAAAATCTCCACATTTCTGGGGCAGGTATTTGGATGGGACGTCTACCTGCTACCCAGTCACTGCCGCTCAAGACCTGGGAACGTTTCAGGGATGCCCCTGGTTTGGGGATGCCATGGGGACTCTGGGACATCGTCAAGATATCCAGGGGACTCCAAGGATTTTACCATCCATCCCTGGGACATAGACGTCCCCCATGGCAATAAAAAATTCAATATTTAAAAAAAAAAAAAAAATGTTCTCGATTTGCATGCCACAAACCTTAACCCTAAGCATTCACAAAAACCTTATAAATAGGCATATAAGCCTTATTTCAAATCACTTATTAAGATTTAGGATAGATATCACAGGCCGATAAGGCAACAGTTAGAGAAAATTTACCAGTTTTCCTCCTTTGCTGAGGTACATAGTTGCTACATGTTTTATAAGTCCAGAAAATTCGGCTATGGATTATTTTGCAATAACTGATTTATCTTTCGTCCACTTGTTTATCTTGATTTAATTTTTCCTACAATTATGTTTATGACTTTTCTTTGTGTAGAATTCCGCTATCTAATTGGCACAAATCCATGTTCTTATCTATATTTAACTAAGACAAACTCCACTCTTAATTGTTCTGCATATTTCATATGCAGATTATGCCTGCTGTATCCCATTTGGGTAAACTATAGTTTTCTACGCATCAGGGCACATAATTTGCAATGTTTTATTTGATAACTCAAAATCACGACATCAATTAATGCACAAATGCCTAATTTTAAACATATTATGTCATATTGTGCATGATTTACTGCCCGTTGCTCTGAGTGATACCAAACTTGTGATTGTTTTTCTAATTTGGCTTGAAAGTTTTTGTAGAATTTTTGGTATTTCCAAATGATTCGCTTTATATATTTTATTTGGAGATCCAAAGCTTTTTAAGCCAGAGAACAAGCCATTTGCTCAAATGTTTCAGAAGCATTTTGCAGAGATAATTTTAGAATTACATTAAACTTGTTGAATGTTATTTTCTGCATAAACAGTGCATAATTTTCTGCAGTTAGGTTTTGCTAATTTTCTGCAGGCAGGATAATTTGAGCATCAGGTAGGTTTTGCTAGTTTTCTGCATAAACAGTGCATGTTCTGTGAGTTGCTATGTATTATACATATTTGATCTTTGTTGCCTGTAAACATGCAACTAGTTAATGACTTCATATTTTATATTTATGATTTATGCCATCGAGTTCAAGAAGTTATATTTCACGAGTTGAGAAAAATAATGAACAGAAATCTGCCATTGTTTGACTGAATTGCTTACCTGCTAATTGATTGCAGGGTCACTGAATATTTTAACATGTTCCAAATGCCTTCTTTGAGCTTGTCTTGAATATCCCTGTGACCATTTCCTCAATATGTCATGCCAGAGATCTGGATATCTGGGCTATGCAACTAACCTGAAAGTGGTTAAAATGTGCATTTAGAAAATATAGTAATCCTCAAGTAAAATGAAATAGATCCATTTTCAAATTAATTGGATTTTATGAGAGCAGTCAATCAAAGAACAATTTTGCTTATTTAATAGCATTTACAGCAAATGTTGCCATGGAAATGTTTTCTTTACAAAGGAATTACCAATTGATTATATTTTTCCTGCCGCAGTAATGTTTAATTCAAAAGTGGTCTTTCTAGCTTGAGAAACTGCTAGTCTTGTACCTGTTATTATAAGTACGTAATATGAATTACTGTCATTAAAGCAATATTATTATACGTTCAAAGAGTTTGAAATGTTGATAATTAGTTGTTAAGAACTTAAAACTGATTGCTTAAGGACAATGCACATATGTACCTAATTTATCCCTTGTTTGTTTGCAGCATTTCAAGTCCAATATATATCAACTTTTTAAACCACAACTTGATATATTGCTTTTTGAAATAATCTTCCTTTTACGTGCTTCAATAATAACGATGAGACTCTGGCTTGAAGACCCTCATGAATATGTCAGGAAAGATTTTTGGTGGGTTGCTGACTTTTTTTTTTGGCAAGGCAGATATCGTTTTTTAGTTGTCCAGAAAATGCAACTGTTATTGTAAAAGTTTTTTGAAGATCTCTGTTAGGTTAGAAAAACTTAATAACTAAACATTTTGTCAAATTCATTTTTTCTGTATCGTTTGTTTGGCAAAGCTTTCCTTCCTTACAACGTATGGGTTTTTAAAGATATTATTGAAGATCTGTACAGTCCACACACTGCATCCATAGATTTCATTACAAAGCTAGTGCAGAAACATGGAAAAGAAAATCTCCAGGGATTCCTTTCCTTTGTTAGGAATTTTTTTTTTCAGGTGAGAAATCTGTGCTTAGCATTGGACATATATCGAAAATGTAACTTTCCAGCTATTGCACAAAATGATTAAAGCAGATTTTATAGTTCCTAAAATTGTACTGTTTCAATCCCTTTTTGCAGCTATGATGAGGCAGCTCCAGGCTACAAACCATATAGACAGAAAGATGGTGCTCTTTTAGCTATTGAGGTCTTATTTGATAAGCTGAAGCAGACTGAGCCATATAAATGTCAGCCGGAACAAATGCTAGTGCAGCATGCATTTCCTGAGTTTGGAAGCCAAGTTGATCATTCGAGCGCAAAGGTTTGTGTGTTTATTTTACTCTCCTTATTCACCGTGCAAAATTAATATACAGCAAAATCTTTGGGCTGGTCTTTAATTTTTATGAACTGTAGAACTTAAGCCTTTTCACTCTTGTATTAACTCATTTTCATTCTTGGATAATCTGAATACATCTTTTGGTTTGCTAATTCTTCAGGATCTCAAAATTGATTTATTATTCATTACAGTTCTAGATGAAGCACTGTATAGCATTTTCCATTACACGGGTATTGGAAGTTGGCAGAAAATTTGAAAGCTGTCGCCTATTTCCTGGAAATGAAATTTTGTTTCCAAGAAAAATTTCAGCTTCAGATCAGTCCGAGTATTATGCTAATAAGCTTGCAGTAAACTCCATTGCATAGTTGGTGGTAATGCATCTATCAGTGCTGAATATGCTGTCAGCAAAACTAGTGCCGTTTGAGGGGTTTTGCATCTTGGTTTTTGAAAGCTTGGCTGCACACTTGAAATGTGAATTAGAGGGTGGCTTCTCTAAGAGCAATGAACTATATTTTTCTTGTTTTAGTGCTTACGTTTACCCTTACTGTTCAGGCATAATGCTAAGCTGTTTGTATCATTCCTACCTTGAGACAATTTATGATGTGATGTACAAAGGATCCTTCTTGAATTAATAATGTCCCATACATAAGCGGGAATAACATCCTGATATAGGGGACATAACTGGTGATATAGTGGCAGATAGGGTGTTGTTATTCAACCCTCCAGAGAGCATGGTTAACATCAGTTTTAATTGAATTTTCAGGTACACTTAACATATTTCCACAGAGACAAGGCCATGGAAGCTTACTGGAGTAAGGTGCCACTTGATTTCGTTTTGCGAAAGACCCTTCTTGAATTTGTAATGTCCCATACACAACCAGCATGTCCTTAGTGAAGTGAAATCAAGTGGCTCCTTATTCCAGTAAGCCCCCATGGCCTTGTCTGTGCAGAAATGTGTTCAAGTATGCTTGGAAGATTAGTTAAAACTGATGGTAACCCTGTCTGGAGGATTGAATAACAATGTCCTTATCTGCCGCTATTGGTGGGCAGTTTTTATTATTTGAGCCATTGTTGCTGTTGGAATGCTCATAGTTTTCACGTTTGAGGGAGCATTGGAGAGATATAATCATCATCTTGTGCGGCACCGTCGTTTGTGGAGTGGTTTTAAGTATGAGGTATGCACTTCCTATAGTGTGTCAGCCATAGTGAAATATATGAAGTTCTCTCCATCATGTTCTAATCAGCTGCTTGTAGAGTCTAATTTTAGTATAATATATGTAATAGGTTTGTAGAGTTTTGGCATTCCATTGTTTTTATAAGGTTGAAGAGCAGATCTTGGACTGTGTAAGCCATTGATAAATATATGTAGTTCTTGTCTCCATTACGTTGCTTCTATTGGTAATCTGCAGTTCATAATTTGAAAATCCATGGTTATAGAGTCAATATATGTAATGTATTTGTAGAGTTTTGGTATTCCATTATTATTGTATGGTATTGAACAGCAGATTAAATATTATTCCATTCTATTATTTGCCCTGACTACCGTAATCATTTGATGGCATTGTAAATCCTTCAGGTAAAAAATTCAAACGAACAGCTAAAGAAGAGTTAACTAATGATTGAAGGTTACCCATTTTTTTAATGGGTATCTATTCAAAACTACCATTCAACTGTAAGAAAACTAGCATTACCTATATTTAAAAAAATCTCTATAAAAGATGTTGAGAGATATCAAATTTCAAAATAATTTGAATGTGAAAGATATGGGTAATAAGAAGATTATATAAAATTTAACTAACATTTGTATTATTGATTGAAATTTTTGATCAATTGATTGTTTATCTGTCATTTAGCAGCTTTTGAGCATGCCCATACACAAGTAATCCCAAATGTATCATTATAACTTGTATTGAATAAACATAAACTGTTCCTAGTCAAATGTTAAAGTCTGAGAAGCTATTCTACTCTTAGGGTACAAAGAAAGTGCATTTCCAACAACTATCAAGGAAGAAAAAAAACAAAAAACATTTGAACAAAGATCTTGACTAAAATAATGTTGTTTTCAAAGTGCAGAAGAATTGTTAAGAGCCATCGGGAAAATGTGTAAAGAACAATAAGGAGCTGAACACATAAGAGAATCGATGCGTGACAGACAACTTGTGGTTTGAAACATAACGGGACATATCTCAAAACATGTTGAGCCTTTATGAGCTTGGGTGTTTGACTTATGCTACCATATTGACTTGAGACATTATGAAATCACAGTGGATGAATATTTAACTAAAGAAAACTTGCCAAGAAAGATTTGGATTACATACACAAAATGTTTGGGATAACTGCCTAAGATACCAAGGATGAAATATAATTGATAGCTTCTAGAAGATATAAAGAATCAGTATAATATTGTGCAAGTTTTACTCGTTTTCAATGCTTATAATGTTATGTCATTTTAGCGAGTGCGATCTGTTGGGGTTGTTCAAATTCTTGTTTGATTCAGTGAAAATAATTAGGGTTTATTGTGAACTTCAGTCATTGGGGTTGTTCAAAGTCTTGTTTAATTCAGTGAAAATAATTAGGGTTTATTGTGAATTACTGTTTGTAGGGTTGCTCAATACCCAGGGATTAAGATTTCGGCATCCAATCTAATACCTCTATTTAATGAACTTGGGAATCGACATTACCATTTCATGGCAGCCATGGATGTCAAAGGTTAAGTTTTAATTATATGCAAGCAATTGGGGTTTGAGGTATACGTTGGGTAGTTGATGACAATGTCGAAACACAGTAAGGTTTTTGTCTCATGCCTGCTTGCTTTCAAAGCAACCATAGGCGTTGCATAGGGTTCATTTTTTATCTATTACTTTCTGAAATTTTTGTTTTAACATATTTTTCATTAGCAAAGGATTCGGCCTTAAAAGGAAAATGGCTTCTTACTCTAGTCAACGGGCGGTGTAATCTGTGCTCGCTAGACTCAGTCCCTTGAAGCTAAATCGATCTCTTTCAACCTAAACTTGTTCTTCTGTCTCACTTTCTGTGACAGTGGGAAGTTTGGTTGATACACACTTCATTGCTTGCAAATATCTGAAGCAAAGGGCTTTTAGGATTTGATTAAACACAGTTGTGATGAGCATATAATATTATGATTAACTACGAACATGATATGGCTAAAAAGAAGAATAAAGTGGCTGAGATGTTTATGGTATGGCAGGTCCGTATTTGTGTGTGTGTGTCTATTTATTGTGTTTTTCTTTTTTGGGGTTTGAATGTTCTATATATTGCTTATGATTTTTCTCTTTGCAATTTTAGGTTTTAAGTGGATTAAGTTATTCATTGACCTGGTTTGTTAAATGAATGGCATTGAATAATTTTTTAATTTGGACAAAGAGTATGTTTCTGAATCCTTTCCGTAAAAAACTAGAGCGAGACAGAAACACAATCAATAATTTATCCACATCTTTGAAATGCTGGCGGGTATTCCTTTCTGTAGATTATGGAAAGAAATTGAATCTCGAACCAACAACAAAGGTGATGAAACTGTCTAATGGCGGATGAATACTTAATAAACTTGAACATTTTCCTTGCTTTTCTCATATCAGAATTTACAAGCTGCAAAAGGTAAAATGAAATAGTGAGTATAAGCAAAATAAGGATGGTACAGCGAATAGTTGTGTTACTAGAATTGGAGATAAAGTATACAAAATGTGTCTTCTTGTCAAAATTGCATAATCCGCAAGGCACTTCATTCTCATTAAGTGCAGAATAAAGGAAATGTTCCATCACTTGAAACAACAATTTTTATATGCATCCCTTAAAACTTATTCCTATTTTGCATTAAAGAATAACTCACATCGGATTGAAATTTATCCAAGAAAAACTCTTCCATTCCAAATACCACATGGATGGGTGCACTGTAGTTGATGGCAGAGTAGGTATCCATGCCCTTCACATCCAAAGACCATTACACATTGCTGTGCTTTTATGTTTCAGATACAAATGTTTGACGCTCTGGTTGTGAATGGAGTTGACAGTTGTAAATGCATACAATAACGATCAGGTAGGATGTCAAATTAAATCACTCTTAATTTTTGTTTGCACAGGCTTTTCCCATCACTGATGCAACTGCAATACGCCTCTCAACATAAATATTTTATATATAAAATGATCATATAAATTAGAGATACATAGCTATCACAGAATGATCTATCCAGAGTCTTATTTTTGGTATGATCATTCTTCCTATATAGTTTTGCACGGTCAACAAATTTACCCATTTTAAGCTTTGTGTTTTGAGTGGTGCGGATCAAAACAAAATATCAGAATGTGAAAATTCTGATTTTACCTTTCTAACGTTTTTGTCAAATAATATGGTGTTAGACTAGACACATTCTCTCTGGTTAAACATCAGGCATATGTTACGTAATCTGCCTCTTAGTTATAGAGAAAAATATGTGAGACATTCTTTTCTTCCCATTAATAATAAGATAGCAGTTATTATTTCTATAATAATAAATCTAAGAATTAGCCAATAGGCTATTCCCCTTGGGGGTACCCCATGCCGGGAAAGTGTCTCATGCCGTGAATTCTCGATTTCCCGTTGCCGTCGATTTTTCCGGCAGTTTTTCGTGTCATATTGTTTTGCGAGCAAAAAAGAATCTAACGCGTGGGTAGGGTTTATCCTGTAACCGTGTGAGGGGCTTCTGATTCCAACTGTGCTGGACATTGTTGTGCCTGCCTGCATGCGTCCTGCACTCCACGCGTTTCTACCATGGCTTCCAAACTTGCTGGCAACCACCACTGCCTCTGCAAATCGTTCAGACCTGCCACAGATTTGGCTTTTATATTGGAAAACAGTAACGCGAACAAGACAAAGGACAGCAAAAAAACAATTCCCAGCTACAGGTCTGCTTTTAATTTGTCTGGCTCGCTTTTAATTTGTTTCCCTACAGTTTGTGCAGCTTCCTCTTTGATTGGAATTTTTAGGGCATTATTCTGATGCATCGGGCTCCAATGTGTGAATGATAGGGTTTTTCACCTCCATATGTTTCTGTTCAGAGCTTCCGAAATCCTGTAGAGTTTGGAGGCATTTTCAAAACACCTAATATTTTCACATTCATCCCTTACTCCATCTATAAGGTTAGTGTTAGTATTGAAGGAAAAATGTGCGTGCAAATTGTTGCAAGTGAGTGCGACAGTAAACCTATTATCCATGTTTATCATTTTCTTTTTGATTGAGTTGGATTTTAACTAAGAAATTTGAGGTATAGTTTCTAGAATGAATTTAGAGATGATCTTATCAATTCATGCATTGGGTTCAGCTTTACTGGTTTTGTAACAACTTGTTCATGGGGTTTGATAAGTGCGTATACTATCCAGTATAAAAATAGAGATGGGTTTATTGATTTGTGTAGCATTATCACAATTTGTAATTAGTTCATTGAAATTTAGATTGTAAATCTTTTAATTGTCCTTACGCTTTTAGTCAGTTTTGATATCCCCTGTTTGTTGGTGTAATTTAGATGATAGCCTGCAGTTGGCATGGTGAATAGGCATATGGTTACAAGTTGATTATTTTTCTTCATTACGGCATGCTGTAATTATAATCTCACTGACATGAGCATTATTTCGTGCAATGAACGATTTGAAACTTCATATGGGTTGTAGCATAACTTACCTTTTTTATTATTGGGTCTTAATGATTTGTGGATTTTTTTGCTCATAGATAGAGGGGATTAGAGGGTAGTGGAAAATCATAGAGGCCTATCAAGCCCTCCTCTTCGCAAACTATATACAATAGACAAAACTGTGCCACCTGTAAGGAAGTTAAGTAGCGGAAACAACTTCCTACACTAACCTTGAGAGGAGGGTAATGCAAAACTTTTTTTTTTTAGATCATTACAACAGTTACAGAAAATAGAAATAGATACAATAGCAATCATACCACAACAAAATGATTTACGTGGGGAAAACCTTTTCGGGAGAAAAACCCCACCTTCCAAAAGCAGCTCAATATTTTATTCAGCAATCAAAAACAGATTACAACATACTTGCAGAGCAAGCTCTTCGCAGGAGTACCACTAATCAGAGATTCAGAGGCAACTCAATAGCCATAAGACTCTTACACACAACCTCTATCTCACACACCTCATAAATAGGAGATACAATACAAGAAACTGTCAAATGGTATTACAAAACCATGGGCTAAAACCACCCAATAAGGTGTAGCCGACCTTATCTCCCTTCTAGACACCCTATGACATGTTAAAGCACACATCAACATGTGTCGCTCCCTTTTACAACTCATTTATGTATTCGATACAAATTATTTTTCCTATTTCAGGAGTACAAACTTTTGGAGGCCATAACTTGAGAACCGGGTGTCCGATTGACGAACCGTTTGAAGCGCCGGAAAACTCGCGAAGTGCTCTATCACTTTGTAACCCGCTTCGCCGGTTACGGCCACTTTTTAGGGCGTTTCGGAGCCTCTAAAGTCCCCAAAATTAAGTTTAAACATTTTATTGCACCCCTCCAAGACGAAAACATTAATATCTTCAAAACCAGCTGTGACTTTGCGACGCAACTTTACCGGAATGCTTATCTAGCCAACCAGAAGCTTCAGGGAGAGTTTCGCACCATTTCGTGCTCAAATGAAAACTTACTATAAATAGTAACCTCGCATAAATGCAAGGTTGAGACACCATTTTTTCCAACACCACCTTCTTCACTTCCAAAATGGAGAAAATTCAGCAATTAAATAGTCAAAACAACTATAAACTTCCTTCCCAAAAACCAATCAAACCAGCACAAGCAGTTAGATTTCTATATGCCAAATGCAGTTCGAGCCTCTTAAAATAGAAAATCACACCCTTCCATAGAGGATTTATATTGCTCGAAGATCAACGTTTTTATTGCTCTGAATCTACAAGAGTTAGAGAGTTCATTTTTTCAATGCTCTACAGTTGCATATATCACCAGCCATTTTATAATTTTGCAAATGCTAATGTCGTTTGCATTAAAAGTTTGTATTTTACATGTAATTTGGTGAGAACGAATTGCTAGCCATCTTAACTACTCGAAAGCCATGCCCCTGTGTGAAGGACAAATATTTACACTGCATGTCCTGGCCTACTGGGTTTTCACAGGGCATGGAATTTGACAATCACCCCTGAATGGTTTGGCTTTTTAGTTGTGATGATACATTAGTCAAAAATTGCCTTCAATAATTGTACTCTTTTCCTGATTGGGTTGTGTCATAGTAGCATGACTAATCCATGAAACCCACAGACTTCTTATTCTTACTCATTGAATAACGAAAAAGCCAAAGATCATCTTCCCCATAATCTTGAATATCATAAATGCGAAATACTAGAACTGCTGTATTAGATTCAACATCTTGCCATATTTTTCCCCAATTCAAGTTGTTTCCTACTATTTGAATTGCTGTATTATTCATGGATTCAAGTTGTCTTCTACTCTGTTCAGGATTGGAATTTGAGAATTGGGCAAGATATCTGCCCACAAACAAACAAGTAACAGTGATAGCAACACCATTAGTGAAATAGTCTATATGTGATATCCTTCTATGTAGGTCTTTTCTGTAAGCCTCAGAAGCTCTGTTTCTAAGCACATTTGCAGGCACATTTTGTTGGAGAAGCTCTGATGGGTTCGGAACTCCTGTTCCAATGCACAGTTTCATGACTTCTTTGAGTTCATCTTTGTATACTCTGAAATAGCCACTGAATTCAATTGATAGAGCTTCCATACATTCACATTCACCAGACGGTTAGACAATTAATAAATAATGTTAGGATAAAAGAGAAACTACGCAAATTTTCAATACCCAGTTGTCTTACAATTAAAATGACTGCATATATATTTATATCTGATTTAGATGGTTCAAATATTTGTGTGGACACACCCTTTGGTATAAGTCATGTCCTTAATTTGGGGTTCATACTTTTTCATATGAATATTGTTTATACGCAAATTACGGTATAGTATCTCAACCATACAACCAATTGAGGTCAACCAAACCAAAAATGTTCATTACTGAGCTTCACTACTGGAAGTCCTTTAACTACAACATGTCTGGCTTGGATTTCTACGTCCGTCTTTGTATAAATAACTATGAAATACAAAAGAGAAAACCAATGACCATGAACTTGTCAAACTACATGACCATCAAATAGAGTAATGTAGGACATAAATTACAAAATAGAATCAGAATACACTGATTCGTTTCCCCAAAGAGCACCATTCATTAACTTGGTGAGTGGTGCTTCTGAATTTTCTGATATTGATGTCATTCAAATAGAGTAATATAGGACATAAATTACAAAATAGAATCAGAATACACTGATTCGTTTCCCCAAAGAGCACCATTCATTGACCTGGTGAGTGGTGCTTCTGAATTTTCTGATATTGATGTCATTCAAATAGAGTAATATAGGACATAAATTACAAAATAGAATCAGAATACACTGATTCGTTTCCCCAAAGAGCACCATTCATTGACCTGGTGAGTGGTGCTTCTGAATTTTCTGATATTGATGTCATGCATTACCTTTTTTCCGAATTTCAAATGCAATGGTGAAAATAACTGTTTCCACCCTTAGATTATTTCCTGTTTTTTATATTATAATCACTAATGCAACTGCTATTATTTACAGAAGTTTGAGACTATTTAATGAAGATCAGTGTAACAAGTTCCACAATTAGAACAGGACTATGCTTGGTTTTTATAATATTACTTTCAAATTATCTTCTTCCATGGGCCACCTGTTATATTCGGCTTTCAAACTGTATTGGCACTGATTATGCTGTGCAAGAATATTTTCACGAGTACTGACACCAAAGTGATTAGGTATCCGGGCAAGTTTAAGTAAACCAATAAACCAACCAGAATTAGTCAGTCATAGTGTCATATGGACATGGATAAGTAATTTGTAAAAAGATGTCCCTTCATTACATGGGCTTTATTTATTTTAGGATTCGAGAAGAGTAATAGCAGAAAACTTCATGAAATAAGTGTTCCTGAAGAGGATGACTATCTTGTAGAATCGGTATTCTAATAGGGATTATAACACGTACATTTGAATCCCGCATAGACTCCAAAATGATCATGATCATCAAGTTTGGGAGCATTCAAATTAGGATAAAAGACTTAGTAGCTATGCATTGCAATTAGGTTAGAACACTTACTAGCTATGCCTAAATTTAATCGGAATTTGATTAAAGAAACGTGAATTTAGAATTTTATGTCTTGAAACTCTCAAGTGGCTTGTTGAATAACATGGAGTAAGAATAAAATTCAGTAAATAAAACACAGATTATTAACTACTAATAAAACGCAGAGATTATGATGCTTGCAATAGCTCGCTGTGCATAGTTTTGCGATTTGAGTTTGTGTCAAATAATGTCCACTGATTCTGCGGAATAGACATGTTCTATTAGTGAAGTATTTATTATACTTTTAAGAGTGGTCCGTGTATTATTCCAACTTACCAGTGCATCATCATCTCTATCAAATTGCTGGGTATGCAGATCTGAGATATAAAAATAGTCCATTAAACTTTAATAAATTAATAGTGATCCATGTATGGTTTTAAGGGGGCTGTACGTTAGAAAGAATTTAGGCAGAATTTGTGAAATGGTATTCTATGTAATGACAGCAATGATTTTGCCAATCCCCATTGTCATTTTGCTGATATCAATGTAAACTTGCAAAAGTAGCCTAAACATAGGCAGCTTGAGCTCACACTGACTTGAATAAAACTACTTGTTTCTATTCAAGGTATATTGGTCACTAACACTGTCAGGGACCCTTACCAGTTAGCACCATTGTTTCCAGACATGAGCTTGCAGCTCAATCATTAGAGGAGCTTGCAACCATCTACCAGCAACTGGCCCTGTCCCATAATAGCATTGTCAAAAGTTGACTATCATAGACAAAAAAATGGTAATAGTGTATTTCTACACTCATCAAGATGATAACCAAGACTTTTGTTCGTAATGGAACAAAGAGGGCAAGATAACTTTTGAAGACTTGTTGGACCAGTAGCAATTATTGGGATACACATTTTTGGAGTTAGATGCAACATACCATATTGTTACAAACTAAGGAAATATCTGTGAACAAATTATTCAAGAAAGTTGAGGATCACATTTTGATGTGCATTTACAGCTTGTTCTAAATAGTGGATCTTGTCTTTATCGTTGCAAAATATTTGCTCGATAGCCTTCAATGTTTTGTACAGATCTATTTTGTGCATACCCTTTTAACAGTGGATTAGATGAAATGATGCATCTTTTCGAGATATTTTGTCAAACAGTTCATATGCTCTATCACGTCTTTGTTTCTGCACACCATCATTTTGAAGCTCCTACTGTGTTCAACAAATTCATTGCGTCGATGCTAGTAGTAACTAAAAAGAAGTCTCCCCATAATTGAATTGTGATAAAAAAACACACAAAAAATGGGACTTAATGATGTACAAGAAGATTGGATTTTAAAACTGAAAGCACTGGAGAATAAACAATTCAGAACATGTTGACCTACTTTGTGATTACCTCATGCCAATAGGCTATAGACAGTTGCGATAGACCTGAAGATATTGTTGGCATACCTGCCAGTGTGTCAGACAAGCATCTATCGCCAAACCCAGTGCCTACACCAATAAACAATGAAGCAGTATCTGAAACGGATTCCATCTCCATCAATTGGCTTGGATTTCGCCAAACTGAAATTGAAGTGCTCTCAATGAATGCGTTAGAGCATTGCCACAAGCTTGTGGAAGACTTGAAGCAAGCATGTGCAAATGCACATGACGTGCAGAACCACAAGATTGAGCTATTCCAAGAAACCATGCACACGTATGAGGCTACATGCGGTGTCTTACAACAATATTACACCATACTCCGAGAATTGCAATATCGAGAGCTTCATGGCGTGCGCCGTTTCATGGACGTGAAACTATCGTTTTTTAGTTTCCTCGACATTGTTTGGTATCTCCAGATAAAGTAATCTTATACAAGATATGCACTTTTAAAGCCATTGAACAACCTCTTATGAGGGTTGCCTTACAGGCTTGGTTTTTGGAATGTCACGAACATGTTGAAGCTGATCATTTTGCTCAATTCTATTGGTATTGGATATATTGTATCCATTCCATGGACGTGAAACTATCATTTTTTAGTTTCCTCGACATTGTTTGGTATCTCCAGATAAAGTAATCTTATACAAGATATGCACTTTTAAAGCCATTGAACAACCTCTTATGAGGGTTGCCTTTCAGGCTTGGTTTTTGGAATGTCACGAACATGTTGAAGCTGATCATTTTGCTCAATTCTATTGATATTGGATATATTGTATGCCCAATGTACATATTGTGTAGTTAATTGACATATTGTACACTTAACGTACATATTAGACCCTCTTTGAACATATTATACCTTTGATGTACTCAATGAGTCATGTACTATATATTTTGCAAGTATTACTCATTGCTGGATGTGTTACAACTTTGTTGTTTGTTGCTACTTTCTTACACGATCCAAGATATATAGACACTTTCAATTGCATTTTTTGGGTTATGCTTGGTTACTCCATGTCTCTCCATGATTAATGCTTTATTCACAATACCCTTGAGTGTTATTTCGGATTGCAACTTCTTGTTTAGATTTGTCTTGTGCATTTCAAAGCTACTGCTCATCTTCTACTGCTTAGGTAATGTGCAGTAACATGGATCTCTTTAGAATCTCATTACATGTTACTATCACTCTTGCTGCTTCTACTAAGTGATGTATAATGCTTGTGTTAGATTTATGCTAAATTGATGTGCGCTCTACCATATATATAGAGAAAGAGAGGGCGAGGTAGTTATTTCTTGCTTTATCGATAATGCTATTATCAAAGAGTTGATACATACACATTGTCTATTATGTGCGTCGTCATTAATGTATCCAACTTGTGTTGAAGAGCCGTATAGTGCAATGAAGTAGTTTGCTCGTGGTTTTGCAGACAACATCCTAATCCGCTATCTAATGCACGTACTAATTGAAAATGCAATCCAACTTATGTACGACGGGTTTGTGCTTGTGGCTCCATGTCTCCAAATATCTTCTATATCTAACTTTGGGGATGAACCCGAGCATTGCAATCGTTATAGAGTTGATCTTTCCGATGCCGTATACAAACAAAAGGCATCCTTGCCAAAAAAATATAACAATGACATAGATTCTGAATGGTTCATAGTTGGCTCCATAATATAGCTAACAAAATAGATCTTCCCGAATTCGCATGGCTCCTGGTGAGTCAATAAGCCTACTATTATTCCAACAAAGTTCATAGAAACTTTACATTTTACACAATGTAGTACTTATAATATTTCTTTTTTATTGTAGGTGGATCGTTATTGTGAACCTAGAAATTGTATGCACAACACATGCTATAGTTGGAGAACCTTTCTTCCTTTGTGTAAAACAGGAAGACCAAGTAGAACAAACTACACCTTCTCTATGCGATGCAAGTATAGAGCCAAGCACATCCACAAAATGTAAGAACTTCGGGCGACAAAAAGCATTGTTTGGGGTCAAGCCACTTGAAAACATGGGCAACACACCTATGACAATAACTCATATTAAAAATTTGAATCCCTTCCAACCAAGGTGGATCATCAAGGGCCGTGTCCTAGTGAAGGAGGACATCTTCCACTATGATACAACAAAAGCAAGTGGCCAAATTTTTAGCTTTGACATTGTAGACAACGATGGTACTGAAACACATGTTACGTGTTTCAATGAACTAGCAAAAACCTATTATGATAACATCCAAGTTGGCATGACATACACATTATTTGGGGGGGCAAAAAAGCTGATCAATAAAATTTACAACAAACTCAACAGTGGACTAGAAATAACCTTGGTAGATGATTCAAAGGTCACTGCCTGCAATGATGACTCTTCCATACCCAAGCACAAATTCATTTTCACAACTCTTGATCAAGTAGCTAGCAAAAATAACAACTCAACCATTGATGTCATTAGAATTGTCATTAGTGTCGATCCGAGCTCAACAATAAGGAGAAGAGATGGTACAAAGGTTCCTAGGCTCAAACAACCATCGATATTACACTATGGGGTGGAATGGCAGAAAAAGAAGGTACTGAACTCCAAAGAAGACATTATTTACAAGAAACAACTACTCTTGCTATCAAGAGTGGCCATGTATGTGAATTCGATGGAAAGGTAATAGGTACAACATTTAATACAAGCCTCTTCATAGACCCTCCTATAGAGGAATTGACCCAGCTGAAAGATTGGTTCAACCAGAATGTTGACATTGAACAAGAAATTGCGCATCAACTTGCTGCACCCGCTCCCACCCCTCAAAAAATGACGATCAGTGAAATCCAGGCACATGCATCAAATTTAGTGCAACCCTTCCATTGCATCGTAAAGGCAACAACACAATAGATAAAATCTAAGTCATTTTGCTATCCAACATGTCCCACCCAAGTAAATGGAAAACCATGTAAGAAACGATTGGACGAGATTGAAGAAGGAACTTGGTATTGTTCGAAGTGTAACATGATCCTATCCAAGTGTAACTACAGATATATCCTCCAGACAAATCTGCAGGACCACATAGATACATATGGGCAATTGCATTTGATGAAGGGGCAACCGAACTTATGGGCATGCCTACAGAAACATTATACATGCTTCAATTCAATGAGAATGCTGAGCAAAGCACCCCAGAGGTAATAAAAAATGTGATGCATAATCAATTCCTCTTGAGCCTAACATGCAGAAATGAAACATACAATAATGAAGAATGACTGAAGGTTACCATCACCAAGGCAAAGCAACTAGATTTTGCCTTAGAGAGCACTATACTTGTTGAGAAAATCAAAGAAATGTGTACTGATACGAGCCCCCAGCCTTAAAGCCAACACACAGTTGTAAATACAGTCAAAGATTTAATTTACCCCTATGTAATATAGCATACAATAAATCTCCTTGATGCAAGTCCTCAGGGTTAAAGGCAACATACAGTTGTAAATAGAATCAATATATAGTTATAAATAGAATAAAAATGTAATTTACCCCTACATAATACAACAGAAAGTAAATCTTCCTTATACCAATATATATATATAATTGTACCCTTACAACATCCAATGTTCGACATGTGTTAAATAAGGCAGTAAATAGTTCTTACCAGATGCAAAATACGTAATTTGTGCATTTCAATATGCAATGTTCCATGTATATTATATTGTGTTGTTAATGTTTGGTTTAAGGTTTTCTTGTTAAGACGTTTATGCTTTACTTGATGAATACTTCAAACAGATGGTTGACTCCTGCATTCAAGGAATCGACAATCACCCTAAACAAATGCAAGATTAAAGAGAACTGAGCCGAAAAAGAAGCCAAACGTATTATGCCAACCATAGGGAGAAAATAGCTATATGTAGGCACTTGAAAATAATAGAACAAAACAAAACTAATCTTGTGGAAGGAAAATTTGCAAATGTGAAAAATTCTTAAGCTCACCAAAAGCTACATGTACAAGAACAATATCAAACAAAGCAAACAACCGGGTTGAATGCTAATGCTAGGTTCATGACAACAATGAAAAGCTTTTGTAGGAAAATAGACATGCTTTCTAACTTGGAAATATGTAATATATGCAAAGAGTCGTACCCAGGTATGCTTTCACACTCATCATGCCAAATTCCTACCTATAGAAGGTGCATTAATGAAAAGGGCGTACATCGGTTCTTACCACTTAATAACATGGACCTAGGGGAGCAACCTATTATGTTGAAGATATTGACCCAAGTAGAAGAAATGCTCATTGCTAGAGTGAACCCTATATAACAGGTTACCCATACTATTGGAGGCCAATATAAGTACAATGGCCATACAATTAGCTTCCCATGAGACATACAAAACATTGCAAGTGTGCTCCCATGTAAATTGGGAGACATAGATGTCCTTATAGTTCGCATACCCCAAGCTCAAGGAAACTACTATGATTGTTATGTAAGTAGGGGTCATGTTAGGGATGCATTGCAATACAAAGTCAAATATGACCCATACTAGAAAGATGTCTCAATAGATTATAACAACTTAAACCAAATCCCCGAAGAAAGAACAAATGTATCAAACATGCTTCACACCATTGAAGTAGATGATGAGGTAATGGTAGCAAACAATCAAGATGACCTTGATGAATACCAAGTTGAGGGTATGACAACTAGTACATCATCATTTATATCCCACCTATCGAACGAACACCATGAACTATAGATAATTAAGAAAACACTAGAGCTAGAGGAAAGCACAAATAACATCATTGACTGGCTAGAAATAGGCTCATCTCCAGTTAATGAATATAATACTGAGGGCCTACTTGATATGGCATTTCCAACACTCTTCCCAAATGGAACTGGATTACAAATGCAACCAAGAACTAGGAAAGTAAAGATGCATGAATATGTATTACACTTAATGAGATTCCATGATCAAAGATTTGGACAACATCTAAGATTCTGATACTACATCTACAACCTTATGATGTGCCATCAGAGCCAATCACTTGCAACAGTTTTCATTAAAAAAAATGCAGAGGAGCACTTACCAACCGCTATTGAGAATTTACGCGCACACTTAAAAGATCTCCCCGACTAACAACTAGCGGAGGAGTTACTGCACTTTGGCTCTTCCATGAGAGGTACCAGACCATATTGGAACAAGTGTCATCTTGAATTAACAAACATGATTAACCAAATAGGCTCTTCCATGAGAGGTACTAGACCATATTGGAACAAGTGTCGTCCTGAATTAACAAACATGATTAACCAAATAGGATCTCCCACTCTTTTCTTCACACTAAGCGTAGTTGATACAAAGTGGCTAGACCTCCAACAACTCCTCTGAAATAACATAGAGCTTTCCATGCTTTCAAATAAGCACTGCATTGAAAATGTCATTAATAACCTGCACAAAGCATCATTATACCTACATCAAAGATTCACCATATTCCGTGAAGAAGTTATTGAAAAACTCCTTGGTGTTAAAGATTACTGGTACAGATATGAATGGCAACACCAAGGAACTGCACATGTACATGGGTTCTTGTGGCTACAAAATGCGCTAGACATGGACAAGCTAGATTGGGAAAATAACGAAGATGTGGATAAAGCAAGAATTTTTTTTGACAAGTACATAAGCACTTGGAACCCTTGTGCCGCAACACATAGGAACAACCAAATATATCGATCTCCATGTGATGATCCATGCCTCCTAAACACAATAGAGATATTAGCCACAAATCCATTTCATGATTATGAAGAGTTAGTGAATCATGTGCAGAGACACACAAAATGTAGAGGGCACATGCTTGCAGAAAAAAGGGTAGAAAACTAGAATGCCAATATAAAGCTCCATGGAAAGAACATCCTACCTCGATCTTATCATGTGACGAAACGAGTACAAAGAAATATGAACCTGCAAGAAACGATGATAGGCTTAACATCCACAACCCAGAAATGAATTCAATATGGAGAGCTAATATCGATTGCCAACCTGTCATATCACGTGAACTTGTACTGAAATACATTGCCAAATATGCATCAAAAGCAGAGAGAACATTTGAAAGTTGTACAACTATGCTAACAAGAATATCCACAACTCAACAAAGAGATGACCCAGTGCTAGTAGCGTATCAAAAACTCATGACAAAAATTGCAATAGAACGTGATATCGGTGCACAAGAAACTTGCCATATGCTTAAAAAATTACCCCTTGTTGTTTGTAACAGATCATTTACAACTTTAAATGTTCGACGGAAAGTGCTACATCGATTAACTAAAACACAAAATGAGACTATAGTAGAAAATAGTTACTTACGCTCCTATATGACTCGCCCTCCAGAGCTAGAGACAATCACATTACTTGAATCTGCAAGATCTTACACCTATGTTGCAAGTCGTAAATCATGCAAATGGAAAGAGAGAACAATATAAGCCATTGTTAACATTTACCCAAAATTCTACAGTATACCCAAGGAAGATTCAGAACATCTTGAAACATTTTGTTGGAGTGAATTACTCTTGTATAATCACTTTTGAAATATAGAGACCGATATAGGAGTCACCAATGACACAATAATCACAAATTGACATCAAATGCATGTAAACAAATATGAGGTATGGCACATCATCCGACATATCAAAGAAAATGCTAACCCCCAAGAAGAAGAAAACAATGAAGATGAAAGGAGTATAACTACCACATCAGAAATGAATGAGTGGGAACTACTCTCGAGAATGAGGCATACAATAAACAACAATGTGGACGAACTTGAATTACTAGGCCAACGTGAATTTGACACCAACTCTAATTGGGGCGAAGCTAAAATACCACATGAATTGCACAATACTGCATCACAATTTACAAACATAAAGAAAACAACCACCCAAGACGAACATGTACCAACAATGAAGTTTACACCCACCGATATGCTATCAATGGAACAAAAGAAAGCACTTTTGATAGTCTCGAATCATAACACTCGTGTGTTAGACAAACCATTACACATGATCATACAAGGAACTGTGGGTACAAGAAAATCGTACCTTATCAATTGTATAAGAAATATTCTACAAGAAAATTCGCCACAACAAAAAAACCCAATACTCGTACTAGGTCCTACTGGAATTGCTGCATTTAACATTCTTGCTACAACTATTCATTCAACACTACAAATCCCCATTAAAGAAATGCAACCACTACATGACAAAGCACTAACAATGTTCCAAGAAAAGCTGAAGGACATAAGATATATACTCATTGACGAGATGAGCTTTATAGGTCCTAAACTATTATTGAAAATAGACAACTGGCTTCGTGAAGCTTTCCCTCATCATAAAAATTCATACTTTGGAAGCGTATCTATGATTCTAATTGGAGACCTCGCCCGACTGCCACTCGTAATGGATAAACCAATTACACATCACACTCAAATGCTATAACACTTTGGAACCAATTTACAACAATTATCACCCTACAAACGATGTTTCGCCAACAAGGGGAATCTCTAAGGCAATCACAATTCCGTCAAACATTACTAAATGTACGCAATGCACACTCGACCCAAGAAGATTGGCAAATGTTGATGACACGAAAAAAAGAACAATTATCGCCAATTGAAAATAAGCAATTTGACACTGCAGGCCACCTCTTTGCTACTAATGACATGGTAACCCTTCACAATAAACGAATGCTAAAACAATTAAATCATTCAATTGCAATAAGTAGAGCTACAACGACTACGAGCAAAACAACTATTGAGGCTGACGATGAACAACTTGAAAAGCAAGTCCTACTATCATCGGGCTAGCGAATCATGCTCACAACTAACATATGGATACAAACAAGACTTGTCAATGGAGCTCTTGGTGAGATAATTGAAATAATTTATAGCCCTGACTCCAAGCCACCTGACATACCAATGTATATCATGGTCAGATTTGATAACTATAGTGGTCCCTCGTGGCACCCAAATGACCCGAAAGTTGTATCCATAACACCAGTATCAATAGGCAATCTTAGGCAACTACCAATAAAAATGGCATGGGCTATGACCATACATAAAGCCCAAGGTTTAACACTACATAAGACAACCATCAATATCGGTGCAATAGAAAGACAAGGACTAACATTTATTGTAGTCTCCAGAGTGAAATCCTTGGAAGAGCTTCGTATTGACCCAACATTCTCTTACAAGAGGTACGCAAAAATGAAGAACAATCCATACATGGCCATAAGGAAAAAAAGAAGAAGCTTGGCTGCAACAACTCTCCTTATAAACAAGAAGTATGCTTCTTTAATCTTGTTCAACGAATTTAATCTATATACCATCAATGCCAATTCTTAACAAGTTTCTATGTTGCACATAGGCCTCACAACCAAAGGAAGAACTTCAACTACAATAGCTCTCCTTATAAAAAGAAAGTATGAAAAGTTCAAGATGTTCAAGCAGCATATTATGCTCTTCTGAAGGATGATGGTGTTGATAAAGTTAGTTTTCTTGTTCCCATAAATCATATAATATACTTTTAGTTCTTTAATTTTGCTTTAGTAATTTCACAATTATGGATCTAATGAGAACTGAATTAAAGGATTTTATTAGATTTAAATACATATTGAAGATGTAGAGAGGAATTGATAGGATGTTTCAAAATCTTGGACATTGTGATTTTGGTATTTGAAGTTTAGCACAATGTCATAATATTGGAAAGAAAAAAATCAATTACCTATGATGGGAAAGTGCTAACAAATCTTCTAGGCATTTGAAGTTGTTTGGCAATTGTGGTGATCATATGATTTTCTTTGTAATCATTTGATTTTATAAGTGTTTATTTTTGAACTTCTGATTGAAATGAGCTCATTGTTTCTGTTAGGATGAAGATGCTTTCTTTGATGATTATTTAGAAGCCCACTTAAAGCTATCCGAGCTTGGGTAAGCATTGGAAATTTTTATTGCATCATGAATTTGTTGTGCCAACATTAATTTATACAATCTTTTTGCTTGTTCTCAAGTTTGCCAACGATGAGAAATGAAGGGTTGTTGAATTCAAATCTCACACATTCTTGAAAAATATAGATGATGTTGCTTGTATATGAATGTATCATGTATAAAAAAAGGTTAATAATTTGTAGAGAGATAGGGAGCTTAATTATAGTGGTAATATACACAAGCCACATCGGCCTGATGTGTCGAATAGCATGAAATTGCTTTATTATTTTGAAAGAATGCATCTGTATAGTATGTGAAGTTGACGATTTCAAACTCGTGACCTTGTGTTTATGCATCTTTGAACTTAGGGTCAGAATTGGCAGCTTTTGATGTTTTGAGTGTAATTGTGTTTAATATCATTATATAATGGACATTTAAAAGAAAATGGTCTCATCTTCTATCAATGGCATATATATGTGTGTGTGTGTGTGTGTGTGTGTGTGTGTGTGTGAACTGTGAGCTTTTTGATTGTGTATGGCTCTTTGAGTGCTTTTTTATATTATTGAAATCTCAGTTGAAAGAAAATTCAAACCTATGATTATTAGGTCCAACACAAGTACTAAATTTAAAAATTGTTGGCATTTGCATGAAGATTGCATTAATGATATGTTATGTTGTCATTGATGTCAATTAACCGATAATGATATTGTTAATATTGTTGTAATAATGTTTTGTAACCGGTAGGATGAGCTAGTGAAGGAAACTGTAATCGGTAGGAAGAATTTGAGAGTTGAATCGGTAATCGGTAAACCCTACCTGTTGTTTTTGATAAACCATAACCGATTAAGTTTGGTGAATTGGTTATATTGGTTTATGATCTGATGATGAATGACAATGACTATGACACATATGATTATTGTATGAAGACAATTTGAAGTGATTTTTGGCGAGTTGTTGTAATGGTTTTTGTCTAGGGAACGAGCAAGTATATTGCATATAATGTGAAGCGCGTGATGAGTTACTAAGCTCGATGAAGCAGTGATCAAGGAGCGACCAAGGTTTTCTTGATTGATGTGCAGAGATTGCTATGTAATCCAACGGTCATACTTGAACCAACTTGTTTGTAATCTCTATGGGAATTATGTTTTTGTTGTGTTATCGACCTAATTGATTTGTTTATAAGGTCGATGAAGTTGTTTAGTTTGAGAGTTGGGAAAGATCAGTTGAGTGTGTGGTTGCCGAATTGGATGATGTATTTGCAGTTTGAGTAAAGGCAGATAGGAGCATGAAAAGGATCTGAACAAGCAAGTGTAGTGCTATTCAAATAGATCAACAAACTCCTGTTGTTTTCTAACAATTACAGCAGAAATGAAATCCCCTAACCAGGTAATCTCTAGCAATCTTGGTACTATTCAAATCCCTTAGTTCAAGGTGATCCATTAGCTTGGATTTTCAAATCCTCTACCGAGGTTACTCCTTACAGGGTATTGCTTCTAACAAGGCATTGTAGTCAATCCCTTAACCGAGTGTTTCCTAACAGGATCAGTTGTTAACGCGACTTTTGTAAAGCTTTAGCAGGCTAGGCTCCTAACAAGGCGAACATCAGAAGAGTTGAGATAGTTATCTTGTGAGTCTCATCTCACCGTGGTTTTTCCCATTTGGGTTTCCACGTCAAAAATATTTGTGTCAAGTGGTGAATGTTTTTGTGGTTATGTTCTTATGATTGATTTACTTAACTACTTAACTATTTTGATAAGTCATGATAATCGAAAACATTGAGAAATAAATTCTGTTGACATATGAAAAATAATTTGGATGTTTATGAGTTTGAAGTTGTTTACTGTTAATTTGTTGTAACAATCAACCAGTTTATCTTATGATTTTTTATCTTGACATTGGTATTACATTGATAGTTCTAAGTTTACTTTGAGAGATTGATTTTTGAGATTGGTGAAGTTTGTATCAGTTTTTCTATCTACTGATTCACCCCCCCTCTCAGTAGTTGACCAAATACTTATTCTTTCATCATACCATCAATTGATATCAAAGCATATCAGGTCCTCTAAGTTCTAAGCCTAATAGCTTGAGGCAAAGATCTTGAAGATCATGATGAAGAAGGAAGGTCCGAAGTTTAATAGAGAGAACTATAGGATATGGAGTGACAAAATGAAAATTTATATCAAGAGTCTGGGAAGCTAGTATTGGGAACATGTCGATACTAAGTATGTTGCACCTACTGGGATGTTGATTGATGATCAGAAGAAAGAGCAACAAGAAAATCATCAAGCATTAGAGGCCATTATCAGTTCTTTGTCTGATACAGAGTATGTAGATGTTCATGGTCTAGAGACTGCATATGAGGTATGGAAAAAAATTGAAAAGATTTATAGCGGTGATGAACATGTTAAGATTGCTAAATAAGAGAGTCTAAGAGGAAAGTTTGATGACATGCAGATGGCTGAAGGCGAGAATATCCAATAGTATGGTCAAAGAATAAAAGAGATAGTCGGTGAAATTAAGAGTGTAGGAGGTAAAGTGGAAGATGCCACAATGATCAGTAAGGTATTGAGAACCCTGCTACCGGTCTACCCTATCCGAGTTGCAACCATTCAAGAGCTAAAGTCCATTGACAAAACTAAGGTAACTCTTGACTCCATCAGTGGCAAGCTTACTGCTTTTGAAATAAATGGTTATGATGGTAGTGTACAAAAATTTGAGTCTGCATTTAGAGCTTCTCTTTCTAACCCATCTGTGAGAAAAAGTAGAGATGCCAATCACAGTTATGAATCTAGATCCAACAAAGAAGTTGATGATGAAGACAATTTAGTTGAGCTTGTATCATTGTTGGCCAAGTGCTTGCCTAGAGGTACACGTAAATATAGAGGTAAATTACCTTTGAAATGTTTTGCTTGCAACAAGATTGGACACATAGCTGCTAACTATCCTAATGGTGATAATGAGCACAAATGACAGAAATTCAAGAAGTATAAGGGTAAAGACAAAAGAGATTGTCTTATTGTTGTTGATGGTGGTATCACTGATGAAGAATCTGATGGTGATGCTAATGAAGACATTGTGTTTGTATCCATTAAAGAAGAGATATCAGAACATAAGGCATTAGTATCTAGGATGGATAACTCTGATGATTGGATCATTGATAGTGGTTGTTCGCATCACATGACCGGTGATCAAAGCAAATTTCTTTCTTTGAAGGAATTTGATGGCGGAGCTGTAAGATTTGGTAATGACTCACCCTGCATGGTTAAAGGTAAGGGAACTATTTCTCTTAATGGAAAGAGAAGTGCAGATGATGTCTACTGGGTTGAAGGTTTAAAGAACAATCTTTTGAGTATGGCACAACTCAATGACAAAGGATACCCATTGGAGTTTAAAAATGGTATGTGCAAAATTTATGGTAGCAAAGGTGAACTGATTGCAATCGGGAAGCAAACTAAAGGTAACCTGTTTCACCTTAATCATAAAGTCAACAACTGTTTAATTACAAAGATAGATGATAGTTCGATTTGTCATATAAACTTTGATAAGATTGTTAAAGTGAGTAAGTCCAAGACAATGAGAGATTTTCCTCAGTTGGACAAACCAGTTAATGCTCTATGTAAGGAATGTCAGTTGGGAAAGATGGCATCCTCAACTTTCAAGAGCAAATCTTTTTCAGCTGAACATTTGTTAGATTTGGTTCATACAGATCTTTGTGGACCAATAAGAACAAAAAGTATTCAAGGTGACAAATATTTTATGATCTTCATTGATGATTTCTCAAGGATGATGTGGGTCACATTCTTGACGGATAAGACTGAATCTTTTGGTAAGTTCAAGGCATTTAGGGCCTTAGCTGAGAAGGAGAGCGGTAAGAAGATAAAGTGTCTGAGGATAGATCAAGGCAGTGAATTTACTTCTGAGGAATTCACTAGGTATTGTGAAGAAAATGGTACCTAACGACAACTTTTTGCATTGAGGACACCACAACAGAATGATATCGCAAAGAGAAACAACCTATCAATTGTTGAAGCTGCTAGGACGATGTTGATACAAAGAGGTGTAGCGAAAACTTTTTGGAGAGAAGCTGTCAACACAATTGTCTACACTATGAACCAGATTCTGGTAAAAAGAGGTAAGGACAAGATCCCTTATGAATATTGGTATGGAAGATCACCTAATGTTAGTTATTTCAAGATATTTGGAAGCAAATGTTTTATTAAGAGAGGTGATTATATTAGCAAATTTGAGGCTAAAAGTGATGAAGGTATATTTCTTGGCTATTCCACCAAGAGTAAGGCCTACAAGTGTTTTAACAACCGGACACAGAGAATTATTGAGAGTGCTGATGTTCGAGTGGATGAATATCCTGAAGTCTTAGAGGAAACCAGTTTGGAGAAAAAGGATGAAGATCCTTGCATTTTGTTTTTGGAACTAGTTGCTGTGAAATTTGAAACCGACAAAGCAAATATTGATGTACCAGTTCAACCAGAACAGATAAATTCAGAAGAAAATGATGATAATAAAGAAGCTGAACCTAAAGATAATGATCATGTTATTCCAAGATATGTGAGACTGAATCACAATCCTGAACAAATTATTGGGGATAGAGATGCTGGAGTACTAACCAGAAGAAGAGTCAGAGAGAATTATTGCATGATCTCCACTATTAAACCAAGAACTGCTAAGGAAGCATTTGGTGATGATCACTGGGTTAAAGCTATGGAGGAGGAACTTGATCAAATTGAGAAGAACAATACATGGACCCTAGTACCTTGACCGATAAATAAAAATGTAATAGGTACTAAGTGGGTATTCAGGAATAAGTTGAATGAAGATGGTGTTGTAGTTCACAATAAAGCTAGGTTGGTTTGCAAAGGTTATGCACAAGAGGAAGGAGAAGACTATGGTGAGGCTTTTGCACCAGTAGAAAGACTAGAAGGTGTCAGAACTTTACTTGCATTTGCAACACACAAGAAATTCAAGGTATACCAGATGGATGTTAAGTCAACATTTTTGAATGGGATACTGGAAGAAGAAGTATACATTGAGCAACCAGATGGTTATGCTTTGACTGATATGGATTTAAGCAAGCACCAAGAGCATGGTATGAAAAGCTTCATACACATCTGATGAAAATAGTCTTTTTGAGAACTAGTGATGATAGTAATATATATCTCAAATTTGAAGGAGATAAAATACTAGTCAGCGAAGTATTTGTAGATGATATCATATTTAGAGGTAATGATGAGATGAGCAATAGTTTTGCAGATGAAATGAAAAATGAGTTTGAAATGTCTTTAGTGGGAGAAATAATTTTTTTCATAGGCTTGCAAATACAACAAATGAAGAATGGTATTTTCATCACACAATCTAAGTATGTGAAAGAGGTTTTGAAGACATTTGGCATGAGTGACTATAAACTAGTTGGGACACCAATGGTTACAGGTTGTAGGTTGTCTAAGGAAGACGAATCCAAATGTGTTGATGAGAAAGAATACAGGTCAATGATTGGAAAATTGCACTATGTTGTTCATAGCAAACCAGACATAGCTCATGCAGTTGGCATAGTTGCTAGATTCCATAAGAATCCTAAGGAAACACATTTGATAGAAACCAAGAGGATTTTTAGGTACTGTTGACTATGGATTATGGTATCCATATGGAGGAAACTTTGACTTGAAGGTGTACATAGATGTAAATTGGGCAGGAAATGTTGATGACCGGAAAAGCACAACCGGTGGAGTATTTTTTCTTGGAGGAAGACTTGTTTCATGGAGTAGTAAGAAGCAAAGTTGTACATCACAATCTATTGCTAAAGATGAGTATGTTGCAGCTTACATGAATTGTACTTAGGCTATCTGGATGAGGCACATTTTGGAAGGTTTTGAGATGAAGATTTCAGAACCTATAAAGATCTTATGTGATAATACAAGTGCCATAAATATTTCCAAGAACCTTGTTTTGCACGCACGAACCAAGCATATTGAATTGAAGTATCATTTCTTGAGGGAAAAAGTGTGGAGTAAAGATGTGATCTTGGAGCATGTTTCTACCAAGGAGCAACTTGCAGATATCTTTACTAAACCTCTACCTAAGACTACTTTTGAGTATCTTAGAAGTCAGCTAGGGGTTGTACCCCTTCATGAGGTCAATTAAGCATGATGTAGATTACATCAGTCCCGGAGCTACTTGCAGAATTTTACAGAAGGATTGATGTAGAAGTGGAGTTATTCCATAGGGGGAGCATCAAGTTGCAGGTTGTTGATGTTGCACAATGAAATTTGAAATTTGACATTACATGTTTTACTTTCAATTTGGCATTGTTGTCAAAGGGGGAGAAGAATTATGTGATTATGAGGAGAAGAACCAGTGACAAGCTGAAGACACAGAGAGCATGGTGAATACTTGGTAATGTAAACCAAGATTCCTATTCACAATCACAACAACAATCAATGGTATTGATATTTGTATTGCCATCAATGCCAAAGGGGGAGATTATTGGCATTTGCATGAAGATTGCATTAATGATATGTTATGTTGTCATTGATGTCAATTAACCGATAATGATATTGTTAATATTGTTGTAATATTGTTTTGTAACTGGTAGGATGAGCTAGTGAAGGAAACTGTAACCAGTAGGATGAATTTGAGAGTTGAACCAGTAACTGGTAAACCCTACCTATTGTTTTTGATAAATCCTAACCGATTAAGTTTGGTGAATTGGTTATATTGGTTTATGATCTGATGATGAATGACAATGATTATGACACATATGATTATTGTATGAAGACAATTTGAAGTGATTTTTGGTGAGTTGTTGTAATAGTTCTTGTCTAGGTAATGAGCAAGTATATTGCATATAATGTAAAGCACGTGATGAGTTACTAAGCTCGATGAAGCAGTGATCAAGGAGCGACCAAGGTTTTCTTGATTGATGTGCAGAGATTGCTATGTAATCCAACGGTCATACTTGAACCAACTTGTTTGTAATCTCTATGGGAATTATGTTTTTGTTGTGTTATCGACCTAATTGATTTGTTTATAAGGTCGATGAAGTTGTTTAGTTTGAGAGTTGGGAAAGATTAGTTGAGTGTGTCGTTGCTGAACTGGATGATGTATCTGCAGTTTGAGTAAAGGCAGATAGGAGCATGAAAAGGATTTGAACAAGCAAGTGTAGTGCTATTCAAATAGATCAACAAACTCCTGTTGTTTTCTAACAATTATAGCAGAAATGAAATCCCCTAACCAGGTAATCTCTAACAATCTTGGTACTATTCAAATCCTCTAGTTCAAGGTGATCCATTAGCATGGATTTTCAAATCTTCTACCGAGGTTACTCCTTACAGGGTATTGCTTCTAACAAGGCATTGTAGTTAATCCCTTAACCGAGTGGTTCCTAACATGATTAGTTGTTAACGAGACTTTTGTAAAGCTTTAACAGGCTAGGCTCCTAACAAGGCGAACTTCAGAAGAGTTGAGATAGTTATCTTGTGAGTCTCATCTCACCATGGTTTTTCCCATTTGGGTTTCCACGTCAAAAATATTTGTGTCAAGTGGTGAATGTTTTTGTGGTTACGTTCTTATGATTGATTTACTTAACTACTTAACTATTTTGATAAGTCATGATAATTGAAAGCATTGAGAAATAAATTCTGTTGACATATGAAAAAGAATTTCGATGTTTATGAGTTTGAAGTTATTTACTGTTAATTTGTTGTAACAATCAACCAGTTTATCTTATGATTTTTTATCTTGACATTGGTATTACATTGATAGTTCTAAGTTTACTTTGAGAGATTGATTTTTAAAATTGGTGAAGTTTGTATCAATTTTTCTATCTATTGATTCACCCCCCCTCTCTGTAGTTGACCGTATACTTATTCTTTCATCATCCGATGAAAAATAAGTTTTTATTTCAAGGAGTTGACGATAATGGTATGTATGCGAGGCTAAAGCACATTTTGAAAATGTTTTTATCTCAATGTTTTTTCTTAAGATGCTCAAGTGATCCAACAATGAAATAAATTTTGTCATTTCACCTATTCTAAATATGAGCCAAAGGTTAAGAAGAATTGGCCTATTCCAAATATGAAAGAAAGGTTAAGAAGAAATGTCAGAAATTTAAGAACATAACCCAACAATGTTATACAAGTGGTGGTTATGTAATTTGGTTTTCATTTCATCCTATTTATGGTGAAAACAATGTTCATAGTGGTTCAATGTCTTTACTGTATAGGGATGCCACTTGGCACAAATAGTCCATCTATGATTATATCATGACACACTTCTCACACATCTTTTTATCAAAAGATTTGAATATGTTAGAAACAATTCTGTACGCTTGGCATGATAGTGATGATTTTTCTCACTATTTTGCATAGGAGTTTGATATGCTGTAGGTGCATTTTCAAGAAGGATGTTCTTCATCTTCATCTTTTGGTTCATTACCCTGCTCTTGCTATTCATAGTTATCTAAGTAACTACATCCACACAAATATTTTCCACATACCCAATTGTCGTATATTCCTACACTTTCATGATTGATGAATGACAGTTGATGTTAATTGTACCAAGTTTGTTGCCAATGAATTGATTGAATGACAATTGACGTTAATTGTACCAAGTTTGCTGCCAGTGAATTGATTATTTTATTCTACACCTGCAAATTACTGATGAATTGCTATCGGCGTTACACATTGGACCTTTGTTAGGTCCAACTACTAGTTATTATTGTTATTATAAAATCTAAGGAATTGTCGTGTGATGGATAATTGCTTGAGCATAAATCTGGGTATTATTACCGACTTTCTGGTTTTCTAGATTTTAATATGCATTATTATACCCCTTTTAATGCAAGCATTTGTTTTTGAGCACAAATTAAGTTAGATTTGAAACAACAGATTATAGATGGATTATTTTAAATATCGTTTATATTTGGCACAGTTTTGTACAATTGCCATTAAAATTTAGCAATATTCAATGTTGTTTAATTTTAATTTATGTAGTGTCATAATTTCTTATGTGTAGTTCTCACATATTTTGTAGTTCAAGGGTTATGCTTTAAAGATCATGCGATAATATGACAAACAAGGGTTTCTAATGAAACATATGAAGTTCATAAACTGTCTTGCCCACCTCCTTTAACAATGAAGTTGAGTTCTAGTTTCAAGTTTTGTGTTTCTATACCACTCATTGTGTTGTTTTATACGAATAGATGGTTAAATTGTTTATAGGTATCCTTGCCTTCGTAGATATGGAACATAATACAGTTCAAAATATGTTCAATGATGCATTGTTGGCTTTGATCTCATTAATTTGTCTATCATAAATATGTTCAAAATATGTTTAGAAATTAATTGTTTGATTTTTCAAAGTTATTGATTTTTATTAAGATTTTAGATCTTCTAATAAATATTTTACATTGGCAATGAAAAACCAAGGATACCAAGACCTAAAAGGGTTTCAAAGGCAAAATAAAAATGTCAAAACCTTTATGGGCGCAATTCTATTTCCTTCATATAATCACACATGTGATCATGTGTACCTTATCCAAGCTTAAGTTGTACTTATTTTAAGCTAACTCTTTTTTAAGAGGACCATTGCATGTCATATTTAAATGTAAGTCTTAGATCACTTATCAATTAGATAATGCCATTACATCTTAGAGAAAATTAGATCACAGTGGATATTTCTCTAGGCATGTTACATCTTGTGTACCTTTGGTATTTTCAAACTCTTTACATGTAAATTAAAAAGTGTTTTGACCAAGGCTAAATGAAGCTCAAAACTTGATTCCTAGCATAGTAGACTCCAAAAAATGCTAATTGACACTATCCTAATGTCAAAACATATATCATGTTATAAGAACACAAGTTCTAGAGGCAGACATTATCATAAAGAAATCATGGTAAAAAAGATAGAATCATCCAAGACGAAGAGATAATCACATTTTCTCATTTAATAGTATTGTAGAAAATAGGCACCATCTTCCTTATGCATAAAAATAACATGCATAATTTATTTCATTTAGGTTAGAGCAAGTTGTAAAGCTAGAAGTTAGATGCAATCTAAAGGCTCTATGGCTAGGGGAACTTTTGAGAAAGCAACAATCTAAGCCTACTTTAATTGAAAATGAAATTAGTTAAAATGTCAAAAATATTAATTTTTTAAACATATAATTGCGAAGTAGTTCTTTGCAAGAAATAAACAAATAATTGCTTAAAATTTGTTTAATCTACTTGTGACTTTCTCAACTTTTTGGAAAGTATAAAACAAAACACTAATGATTGAATGACATGAATATAACTTGGTTGTAAGCATTTAGTACAAAGTATAGAAATAATTTCAAAAGAATGTTCCTTACAAAACTTACAATAGGTAGTTTGGAATGATAGTGCAAGTTAGTTATTGCTTAAAACAACACCCAAATCATTTTTGTTTAACAAATAATGAAATACAATGCTATTTAGTGATTTTGATGCTTGATAGGGAGTGTGAGGGAAAAATGCCATGAAAGAGTTTCCTTTGAACCTCCAATCAATATTTTCAAACTTACAAATAAATGAAACTAGAAAGTAATAGCATTGTTATTTTTTAATTGAAAAGAGTGAGGCATGTGAGATTGAATGATCCCTACCTAGACCTTTGATATCCACAATTAACAAGAAATAAAGAGAATTTATTACAAATAAGGTGAGAAGTGTTCAATACCAATGGAAAGGAAATTGAATCTATAATCTAACTAAAACTAACCAAAATAATCTATTTTGGCATTAATATAATAATTTAATACAATAAATTAAATTAAAATATTGAAAACAATAAAAATCTTATCTTGAAACTAATTATTGAATCTTAGAAAAGATGTGAAGTTGTCATTAGCTATAATTGCCATTTCCCCTGATTTATGCATGCACAACTATTTAAAGCATTGAAGTGAATATAAGGTAAAGTAACATTAACAAGTGTTAGTGATATCATCTGAACTTGCATGAAAATATCTTCACGAGTAGGAAAAAAAATTAGGAGAGGTACAAACACGATTTATCAATGCTTAATCTCTATAAGGGAGAACATTGAGAAAAGTGTTAATAATATTAGTCTCTTGCACCAAAATGTCCTCATGGGTAGGAGGAATTTGAGGAGAGGGATAAAGTGATATAACAATAACTAAGCCACCATCACGTGCATAAAGTGTCTTCATTGTAGAACTATTTAAACATGCAATGGGATATTCAATAAAACAAAATTTCTTTCTAAATTATAACATCTGCCACATATGCAATATAAATGCTTAATCAATGAATCAATACAACTATCTAATGAACAAATTAAATTAGATATAAGAAAAAAAAAATTAAATGTAATGCAAATGAATCATAATAATTGCAAGTGTGAGATATGTCATGTTCACCAAAATATGGTATAGGAAAAGTGATCCTAGACTAACATGTGCATTAACGTAGGATTGATTCATTTTTCCCATACAAAATTAGATGTGTGTGTGTGTGTGTGTGCGCGCACACACACACGTGCTTGGCTTGATGTCCACAAGGAAGATGCACACTATCCGAGATTAACACTTCTACTAATTGCATTTGACTTGAATTAGTTGAGTGAGTGTGAACTGGGTTAACTATGGTAAAATGACTAAATCTAACATAATACAACAATTACAACATGAAAAAAAATAGTAAGATTGATTTGGAAAGAGGACATGGAGATGACCGTGCTTGATAGAAGCATTGGGCACCCTAGTTTGAAGGAGATAAAGGTTTTAGGAGACTAGTAGAAATGGAATTAGGAAGCTTTGCACATCTGGACTAAAATATGGGTTAAAATAGTAGGACAAGGACATTGGGCACCCTCATCTGAGATTTTTTGTCTATTCAAAATTTGGCATTGTCTGTCATTGTTTTCTCTACTAATTTATAATTTTCTTGCTGTTAGATCTAGACCTACATACATAGAAAATATAGAAAAAAAGTTTTGTTGTATAGGGGTTTGCCTAAGTTAAATCCCATGTTAGTGTTCCCATCTCCAAAACAATAATGATGATTGATAGAGTGCGTACCTTGACAAGGACAAAGGATAAATCAATGATGAATTCTGAAATGACAAGATTACCTTAGGTATGAAACCTTTCAAGGAGCTCCACATAAAGGTGGTGATGCAATACTTTGTTGGAAGTCCTACAAGTGTTAGTGCAATAACATAATGACAATAAATGATAAACATAAATACATACTTGAGTGTAGAATGTTTGTAGTCTGTTTCTCCTTTATGATTGATTTATATTTAGTTGTCTTGTAGTGCTTATTTGATCTTATGAATGATAACATATGTTCTTTATATAGGGATCACAAGTTTATTTCGAGTATTGGAAATCAAATAACGATCAAATACGAAGTTTGAGACTGGATCATGAAAGGTTAAGGTAGACACTTGCAATACCCAAAAATTTGCAATACCCAAAATTTGAACCCCCTTTTGGTAGGACTAGGGTGTTGGACGCTTGGGTCCACCCAAAAAGGGGGCTCTGAAAGGGAGAGCCAAATATTGAGGCCCTTAATATATGAGCTAGTCTTGGTTTTTACATTTGATGATGATCTAAGTGTAGGCTTTCTGGCAAAGTTTTAGGGTATCATAGAACATAAATGGGCATAAAATGAACTAGGGGAAACCACAGTAAAGTAGGTGCAAAATAAAGCATGAAATTGTTAGGGTAAACAATTTACGATACTACAAGAAGAGACTAATGTGATCGCATCAAGGTCAATTAAACAAGGAAAATTGCCTTAATGATTAGGAAAGACCTATAAATTCACAAAGTCTTGTGTTTTCTTCTTGTCTTGTTGAAATCATAGTAAAACCTTATAAATGACAATTCTCATGGTATGCACAAAAAAATGTTTATTGATAGAAACATTAAAGAAGATATAAGAATTTCTATTTTGCCAAATTGAGAATACAAACTTTCCACTAAAAAAGTGTGTCAAATTTAGACGAACTTAGCAAGGAATAGGAGCCAATCCCTTAAGAAACACCATATAATGCTAGGAAAAAGGCTTAAACCAAAAGGGTTTAAAAAATGCATGAATTTAACTTGACAAATTGGGTTGTTAGACAAAACCAAAATTAAAATGTCTAAGGGTCTCCAAATACCCACATACAAAATACTTGAAAATTAAAAGCCCTAAATAGAACAATTGAGATCCCAAAGACAAACTTCAATAAAGAACACTTGAAGCAAAATAAGCTAACTTAATAGCAATATTAAATTTTACAAAGTGATTAAAATGAACTCATAAGACTCAACTTTAACAACCAATTTTACTTATCAAACTAATTTTTGGTAATGACTATTTATTCAAAATTATCCCTTATGCTTTATTTTAAATAAATGATATATAAACTATATATCAAATTAATTATTTTATTTATATTTTATAAAAAATAAAGCATAGGGTATCATAGAACATAAATGAGCTTAAAATGAACTAGAGAAAACTACAACAAAGTAGGTGCAAAATAGAGCATGAAATTGTTAGGGTAAACAATTTACGATGCTATAGGAAGAGACTACATGTGATCAAATCAAGGTAAATTAGACAAGGAGAATTGCCTTAATGATCAGGAAACACCTATAAATGAACAAAGTCTCATGTTTTCTTCTTGTCTTGTTGTTGAACTCATAGTAAAACTTTAGAAATGACAATTCACATGGTATGCACCAAGTTGATAGAATCATTAAAGAAGAGAGTATCTTTCCTAACTGAGAATATAAACTTTCCACTAAAAAATGTATCAAATTTAGGTGAACTTAGCAAGGAATAGGAGCCAATCCCTTAAGAATCACCATATTTTAATAGGAAAAAACTTCAGCCAAAAGAGTTTAAAAAATATATGAATTTAAATTGATAGATTGGGTTCTCAAACAAAACCAAAATAAATATGTCTAAGGTTCTCTAAATACCCACATACTAAATACTTGAAATTTAAAGACTCTAAATAGAACAATTGAGATCCCAAAGACAAACTTTAATAAAGAATACTCGAAACAAAATAAGCCACTTAATAGTAATGTTAAACTTTATAGAGTGATTGAATGTTATTAACACTCAACTTTAGCAATTGACTTTACTTACCAAACAATTTCTTGATGAAAGTTAGTCATTCAAAATTATCCCTTATATTTTATTTTAAAAAATTATATATTAACTATATATCAAATTAATTTAAAAATTAATATTTTTATTTATATTTTATAAAAATAAAATAAAACTGAAACTATGTCAACGTTAATAAGGATTAGGAGCCACCTTCCCAGGACCCTTCTTGGATTTATAGTCTTCACAATCTTCACAAACATTACATTAGAAAATGTAATCTTCACAAACATTTTCTAATGTTAATCTTCACAAACAGTTTCTAATGTTTCATAAACAAATTCTAATGTAATCTTCACAAACATTTTCCAATGAAGAAAATGTATGTGAGCATTTTCTAATGTCATCTTCACAAACATTTTCTAATGAAAAAAATGTCTAATGTCATCTTCACATACATTTTCTAATGAAAAAAATGTATGTGAATGTTTTCTAATGTCATCTTCAAAAATGTAATTAGATTAGAAAATGTTTGTGAAGATGGACATTAGAAAATGTTTGTGAAAATTAAAATGTTGGCTAAGATTACATTAGAAAATGTAATGTTTTTGAAGATTGTGAAGACTATAAATCCGAGAAGGGTTTTCATGGCGAAGCCGAATCAGGTAGTAAGCTCTCATGGCACTGCGGAAAAATGTTGTGAGGAGGGTTCTAATGTGCCAGGGAATTGAGGCAACACTCATGGTTGCCATGCTCTCGGGAGGGCTGAATGATGATGCCCTTATCTGCCACTATTGCTGGGCAGTTTTTTCAATTTCGTGCATTGTTGCAACTGTAGCATTCTTACTCATTGCAGGAGAGATCATTACTCAGCTCAGGGGGGCCACGAACCAACAGCAACAGCAAAATCCAGAGCCTCAGTCTATGCGTGAGAATCTGGCGTTATATATTTCGCGTTTGAGGGGGCATTGGAATTGGAACGACACTATCCTCATCCTTCTCTGCGCCGTCTTCTGTGGAGTGGTTTTAAGCATGAGCTATGAGCTTCCTGGAGTGTGTAAGCCAAAGCGAAATATATGAACTTCTTCTCTCCTCCATGTTGTCATCTGCAGCTCATAATTTGAATGTCTAAGGTAGTGGTTTTGTCTCCATTACGTCGTTTCTGTTAGTGATCTGAAAGTCCATAGTGAAATATGTGTTCTGCTCTCCCTTACGTTGTTTCTGTTAGTGATCTATAAGCTTCCTGCAGTGTGTAAGCCATGGTGAAATATACGAAGTTCTTCTCTCCTTCGTTTTGTCATCTGCAGTGCATATTTGAATGTCGAAGGTTGTGGACTCTTGTCTACCTTGTACGTTGTTTCTGTTAGTAATATGAAAGTCCATGGTTGCAGATTTTATTAGTGTATGGTATTGAACAACATATCAAATATTATTCCATCCGTAATCATTCAGTGGCATCGTGCATCTTTCAGATAAACAGTCAAACGAGCAGCTAATGTTTTGAACATTTTTAGTTTTCTTAATTAAAAATTAACTAATAACCAAGGGGTTTAAGTTTCACGATCGATCTTTGTCTGTCGAAGCAATTTTTTCTTTTATGGGTATGTATTTTAAATTACATTTCAACTGTTAAAAGAAATAATCAGATCTATCCAAAGTCTTACTTTTCATATGATCATTCTTCCTAGAATTTTGATATTATACGGCTGATAATAATAAGATCATACGGTCATCAAATTTATTCTCTTGGAAGCTTATTTTCCTGTTTATTAAAACAAATAAGAATTCGATTTTAGCTTTCTAATATTTTTATTAAATGATATGGTAATTGACACATTTTCTCTTCTTCAACATCATGTACAAATTAGGTTATCCTATCTTTCTTAGTTATCATGTACATATTAGGTTATTCTGTCTTTCTTAGTTATAGAGAAAATATGTTAGAAATTTCTTTTTACTTAATTTTAAAATTGCAAAGTTCATATTTAGAAGAAGATTTATTTTATAGACTATTCTCTTCTATTTCTGAACATATTTTACATATATATATATAAGTATACTAGTTAAATTTATAATTATATAATTAAATGTAATAACATTTATAAAATTTTAACAAAAATGCGAAAACTTTAATTTTTATAGCCAGATAAAACACTTTCCTCCGAAAGAGTTTTATCGAAAGCTGCACTCTCTTGATTCATTTCCTTCCGAAGCTGGACCCTTGTTTCTAAAGCTCAAATTATCTACTTAGTGAAATTGTCCCGAGGTTATCGCACGGCGAGCAATTCTTCATACAGCGAGCAATGTCCGGCAGAATATCTCGCATGTAGAGGCAACTCAGAAATTTTAACCCTATATAGAATGATTGCTCTGGAGATTCTTTCTCCTCTTGTTTCAGGATGAATTGACAATTTTTTAATGGGTGGAAGGGATTTCGGTGTTAGTTTTGGAGACTGCGAAAACATTTCTAGGGTTTTCTTTAATATTTTCACTCTCGACTGATGAAAGGCAAGTCCTTTCTCTACCCCTTTTCCTATGTTTTTTTTCTCGTTCAGTGTTATTCTATCATTGCCCCTAAAATTGGAGGTTATTAGTAAATCTGCTCTGTTTATCCAATGGCTGAGGTAAATCGACATGAAAAATGTTATAGAACACCTTTTTTAGCAATGGAGGCTGTCGTAACAGCTTTAGAGATCTGCAAAAACAACAAGGATCGAACTTCTATGTCGGAGGCCTTCAATTCTTTTTAAAACAATTATCTTTGGACGTAAAGTCGCGTGATCGATATGTTTACACATTTTTACGTGTGGAAATTATTTGAGCATTAATGTGGGTATTGTTACCAAATTTCTGATTTTTGCATATTTGAATAGACATTACCTTTTAGGGTGCAAGTATTTATTTGTGGGCATGAATTTAGGTTAGATTTTAAATGGATGGCTTCGACTATCCTTTACATTTGGCACAGATTTTTGTACAGTTTCAGAGAATTGGTAGCTGATTGGCACTGTCTATTCAGCATTAAGGATTCTTTTTTCGCAAAAAAACTCATTAATTAAAATCTAGCAATACATAATACTGTTGAATTATAATTAATTGACCGTTATAAGTTCCCATGCCTGTTTCTCACTAATTCCAGTAGTTAAAAAATTATATGTCATTGTTCCAGACGACTCTCGTGCCCCTAGAATCCCCATGTTTTTGGGGCAGGGGAGAGTTCTCCCCTGTCCCGCCACTGCCACTCAACACTCATGGACGTATTCGGGATGCTCTCTAGTTTGGGGATGGCTTCGGGGCTCCGGGACATGGTCAATATGTCCAAGGGATTCCAAGGAGCCTCCCATCTATCACAGGGACTTTCAGGTGACCCCATGGCAGTAAAATAAAAAAATCAATATTTTTTAATATCAAAAAATGTTTTAAATTTGCATCCGCAAACCCTATTACTAATGGTCTATGAGCTCCACCCAAACCCTAAGCACTTATACAAAAAATTTATAAATAGGCATTTAACTTCTAAGCCTCATTTCAAATCACTCATAAGTTTCAGAATAGTAAGATATCACCAGCTGATAAAGCAACAGTTATAGAAAATTTGCTTCAATTCATACTTTGCTGACGTATATAGTGGGTAAATGTTTTATAAGTCAATAAATTTTAGGTATGGATTATTCTTGCAACAACTGATTTACCTTTCTTCCACTTGTTTATCTTGATTTATTTTTTCCCACAAATATGTTTATGAATTTTGTTTGTGTAGAATTTGGCAATCCAATTGGTGCAAATCCATGTTCTTATCTCTATTTAACTAAGACAAATTCTTTTCTTAATTGTTCAGTATGTTCACATGCAGATTATGTCTGCTATATCTCATTTTGGCAGACTCTAGTTTTCTATGCATCAGGGTAGGCAATTTGCAATTTTTTATTTGATGACTCAAAATCACGACTTCGATGAATGCAACCATGCCTATTTTTGTAAACATATTATATCATTTTTTCCATGGTTTACTGCCTATTGCTCTGAGTGACACCAAAGTTGTGATTTTTTTCTAATTTGGCTTGAAATTATTTGTACAATATCTTGTTTTTCCAACCTGATTTTCTTTAGGTGTTCTCTTGGTTTCACTTACACCTACTTTGTAAACATTTTACTTCATTTTGTACATGTATTACATTTCTTTGAACCTAGCGATGCCAAACTCTTTGGATTTTTTCTAAGTTGTTTTAAAAACGTTTTTGTTATTTTTGGATTTTCTGATTTGATTTGCTTACCGTTGCAGACATGCCTATTTTGTGCATGTTGTACTGCTTTTTTCTTTGAGTGATGCCAAAATTAGTATTTTTTTTTAATCCGTATCAAAATTGCTTATGCAGTTTCTGGATTTTCTCGTAATTTCCTTTTGGTATTGTATTTATTTGTCATTTTTTCATCAAAATTACAAGTTGTATATGCAATTACCTTATTATAGTTATTTTTAAGGGCCATAATACAGCTGATTTGCATATCCTGTATATTATAAATGCAGATTATCCAGAGCAATGGCCTAGCCTTCTTCCTTGGGTCAAACAAATTTGCAAGATCATCAAGTATATGCTGCTTTTTATGTCCTAAGAATTCTTTCAAGAACAAGTAAGTATTTTTTTTGGTGTTTCTGACTTCTTTAGACCAATCTTTGACTCAAGAATTTTCTTTCTGTTTAAACTATTAGTCTCCATGTGACTAGAGTAAGTTATTTGATGTGTGCATGTCAAGGTTCAAGTCTGAAGACAAGCGGACTTATCATTGATGAGACATTTCCCACTGTACTTAATGTTTTCAACCGCCTTGTTCAAGTTTTATATTCGATATTGGAGATAGTAGAGATTGTCAAGCTTATTTCTAAAATATTTTGGTCATCTATACCTTTATGTATGCCTTTGCATTCAGAATGTCCACTTAATTACTTATTTTTGACTGCACACTTTCTCACTTGCTGCAATTTTAGATGTTAGATTTATGTAGTGATGTGGCCATGTAGTCAGAGGTGTCCAAGCAACTCTTTGGTCCCCAACATTTTTAATGCTCGGATGGTCCTGTTTTTAGCTATGCTGGAAAGATCAGTTGCTACGGAAGGGCAACTAACTAATCCAGAACAATGCAAATCTAGGGAATGGTGAAAAGTAAAGAAATGGACAGTGCATATTATGAATTGACTATACACATGGTAAGCTTAAGCAAGTTAGTTAACATTTGTGGACTCTGTAAAAATTTCCCTTATTAAAATGTTTTCTAAGATGTATAATCATTATAATCAGGGGAACTGAGAAAGTGAAAATCAGCAACACTAGAATATACTGTCTAGCCTTTGACAATCTTTATTATAGAAATTGTTTTCCAGAAAATGTTGTGATAAGAGAAAAGTCTAAAAATGAAAAATCTGAAACTTTTACAAGATACTGTTCATATCTTTTGGTCTCTTGTGAGAGTCTATTAATTTATTGACACACATACAAGTTTGGATATATCTTGATAGTCATGCTGGAATGTGTTTAGATTGTAATGTTTTTTTATGCTTTGCAGATTTGGAGATCCAAAGCTCTTAAGCCAGAGAACAAGCCTTCTGCACAAATGTTTCGGAAGCATTTTGCAGGGAAAATTTAGAGTGCTATCTTAACTTGTTGAATGTTATTTGTCAGGGTGGTTACCTTCCAGATAGGGTAACCAATCTTATCCTCCAGTATTTGAGCAGCAAGCACGTTTTGCTAACTTTCTGCATAAACAGTGCATATTCTATTAAGTTGCTATGTATTATACTTGTATGTATCTTTATTGCCTGTAAACATATGACTAGTTAATGACTTCATATTTTGTCTTTTTGATTTATGGCATTGAGTTCTAGAAGTTATATTTCACAAGTTGAGTTTTCATCTAAAGATGATATATATGCTTACTAAAAACCTCTGAGAACTGGATGTGTGTTATTCTTGGTCTGTAATTACCAAATTCAAAAGGGTCTTTGGTGGTTTGAGCGAGTTTTTGAGAGTTATATTTGCAGAGTAAATTTGCATATGATTTCCTTTTTCCAATTAGAACATGTCAGTAGAAAGATTGGGTGATTGGTGTCTTTCTGTCATTCCCCATTTCTCTGTGTGCTGCTATTTAACATAGAAGAAACTGGAAGGCGTTCTTATACCAGGATAGACTTGAAACCTTGGCATACAGCTCAAAATAGTAATAGATACACAAAAAAAGGGTCTGGGATTAGTGTTGGGAATATTTCATCCACTTGCAAATTTAATGGACCAACATTTTGCACCAGTCTAAGTCTAATCGGGGATGGATCACATAACTAATTCTGATCTGGGTTGCAAAACTATTATTATTTCAATAAAATTTGGAAACTGATATCATCTTTTGAGTGATAACTGAAAATATGGTGCTGATTCCTAATGCAATTAACAAAGTTGATTTTCTGCATGCATGTTTTCAAATATTCTATTAATACTAGCAGCAGTCCTTCCCTAGGTTTTTGAATGGATTCAAGAGTTTAGAGGTTCGTTTTGCATAGCTAGGGTTATCATTGACCATGGTGGCACATACACAATAGATGATAAGGAATTGCTTTGTGATTGATACAAGTTAAAAACTGTTGAGAGCAAGATCCCTGGGATAGTGTTTTTATCAACAGGACTAATTGTACACTACAGACAATGGCACAACAATTGAAAGATTAATCTCGATGACAAGTGTAGAATTATGATTGTGCACCAAATTGGAACGTGCACGGTGAAACTGCAAACAAAACTGTGTTTCTCTAACTAGTAAAATAATGAACAGAAATCTGCTATTTGTTTCACTTAATTGCTTACCTGCTAATTGATTGCAGGGTCATCAAATATTCTTATATTTTACAACTGTTTTTTTTGAGCTTTTTTTGAATATCCTGTGACCATTTTCTCATTTTGTCTTTTGTCATGCTAGAGATCTGGATTTCTGGTCTATGCAACCAACCTGAAAGTGATTAAAATGTGCATTTAGAAAATATAGTAATCTTAAAGTGAACTGAAATAGATGCTGTTTTTAAATTAAATGTATTTCATGGAAGCAGTTAAACAAAGAACAATTTTGCCTATTTTATAGCATTACAGCAAATGGTGCCTTGGAAATGTTTTGTTCACGAGGTTACCAATTGATTATCTTTTCCCTGCTTTAGTAACGTTTAATACACAGGTGGCCTATCTAGCTTGAGAAATTGCTAGTCTTATACCTATTTATAACATGAATTAATGTCATTGAAGCAATATTATTATACGTTCAAAGAGTTTGAACAGTTGATAATTAGATGTGTTAAGAACTTAAAACTGATTGCTTATGGAATATGTGAATGTGTACCTAATTTATCAATTGTTTGTTTGCAGCATTTTTAAGTCCAATACATATCAACTTTTAAATCCACTTCTTGATATAGTGCTTTTTGAAATAATCTTCCCTCTTACGTGCTTCAATGATAATGATGAGATCTCTGGTGTGAAGACCCTCATGAATATGTCAGGAAAGTTTATGGTGGGTTGCTGCCCTTTTTTTGGCAACGCAGATATCATTTTTTAACTGTCCAGAAAATGCAACTGTTATTGTAAAAGTTTTTGGAAAATCTCTCAGCTTAGAAAAACTTAATAACTAAGCATTTTGTTGAATTCATTTCTTCTGTATTATTTGTTTGGCAAAGCTTTCCTTCCTTACAATGTATGGGTTGTTGCAGATATTATAATTTATGGAAGATCTGTACAGGCCCTGCACTCCATCCATTGATTGCAGAGCTAGTCGGAAACATGGAAAAGAAAACCTCCAGAGATTCCTTTCCTTTGTTAGAAAAAAGTTTGCTAGGTGAGGAATCTGTGCTTAGAATTGGACAATTGAAAATGCAACTTTCTAGCAATTGCAGAAAATGATTAGAACAGATTTTATGGTTCCTAAAAATGTTTTGTTTCAATCCCTCTTTGCAGCTATGATGGGGTAGCTCAATGCTACAAACCATATAGGCAGAAAGATGGTGCTCTTTTAGCCATTGGGGCCTTATGAGATAAGATGAAGCGGACTGAGCCATACAAACCTCAACTGGAACAAATGCTAGTGCAGCATGTATTTCCTGAGTTTAAAAGCCAAGTTGGTCATTTGAGAGAAAAGGTTTTTGTATTTATTTTATTCTCCTTATTGACTGTGCAAAATTAATATACAGCAAAATCTTTGGGCTGCTCTTTAATTTTTCTGAACCGTGGAACTTGAGCCTTTTCACTTTTCTGTTAACTCAGTTTCGTTCTCAAATAATCTGGATACATCTTTTGGTTTGCTAATTCTTCAGGATTTCAAAATTGATTTATTATTCATTATAGTTCTAGATGAGGCACTATATAGTATTTTCCATTACATGGTCATTGGAAGTTGGTGGAAAATTTGAAAAGTTGTACCTATTCCCTGGAAGTGGGATTTCATTTCCAAGTAAAATTTAATCTTCAGGTCAGTCCGAGTATGATGCTAATATACGTGCAGTATTAGTCCATTGCATAGTCGGTGGTAATGCATATATCATTGCTGAATATGCTGTCAGCATTTTCAAACAAACTTGGGCTGTTTGAGGGATTCTGTATCTTGGTTGTTGAAAGCTTGGCTGCACACTTGAAATGTAACTTAGAGGGTTGCTTCTCTAAGAGTGATGAACTTCTTTTTTGCTTGTTTTAGTGCTTGCATTTACCCTTGCTGTTCAGGCATAATGCTGAGCTGTTTGTATCATTCCTATCTTGAGACAAGTTATGATGTGATGTACAAAGGACCCTTCTTGAATTTAGAATGTCCCACATGTAACTGGTTATAACATCCCGATACAGGGGACATTACTGGTGATATCAGTGGCAGATAAGGATGTTGTTATTCAAGTCTCTAGACAGCATCGTTACCATCGGTTTTAACTGAATTTCCAGGCACAGTTGAACATATTTCTGTAAGGACAATGTTATGGGAGCTTAATGGAGTAAGGAGCTTACTGTACAAAGGACCCTTCTTGAATTTATAATGCCCCATATGTAACCAGGATGTCCTTTGTGATGTGAAATCAAGTGGCTCCTTACTCCAGTAAGCTCCCACGGCCTCGTATCTGTAGAAAGTGTTCCTGGAAATTCAGTTAAAACTGATGGTAACCATGCTGTTTGGAGGGTTGAATAACAATACCCATATCTGCCACTGTTGGTGGGTAGTATTTATTATTTATGCCATTGTTGTTGCTGGGATACTTGTATTGTTGCTGCAGGAATGCTCATATTTTTCACGTTTGAGGGAGCATTGGAGAGATATATTCATCATCTTGTGCTGCACTGTCGTCTGTGGAGTGGTTTTAAGTATGAGCTATGCACTTGTGGGAGTGTGTCAGCCATAGCCAAATATATGAACTTCTCTCTTTCATGTTGCAATCTGCTGTTTGCATAGTCTTATTATAGTACAATACATGTAATAGGTTTGTTGAGTTTTGGCATTCTCTTGTTTTTATATGGTTGAAGAGCAGATCCTGTGATGTGTAAGCCATAGTGAAATATATGTAGTTCTTGTCCGCCTTACGTTGTTTCTGTTAGTAATTTGCAGTTCATAATTTGAAAATTCATGGTTGTAGAGTCACTACATGTAAATATGTTTCTCGAATTTTGGCATTCGATTATTCCTGTATGGCATTAAACAGCAGATTAAATTGTTCCATTCTATTGTTTCTCCTGATTGCTGTAATTATTCGATGGCATTGAAAATCTTTCAGGTAAAAAATCAAACGAACAGCTAATGTTTTGAACATTTTTATTTTTCTTAATTAAAGCTTTATTAACGACTAAGGGGTCTAAGTTTCACGGCCATTATCTTTTAATGGGTATCTATTCAAAATTGCCATACAACTGTAAAAAAATATTTTATTTAAGAAATTGTTATATAAATTAGAGATACATACCTATCTTAGAACGATCGATCTGAAGTCTTTTTTTTCATATTATGATTCTTTTTAAATATTTGATTGTATTTATGATCATCAAATTTACCCTCGTTGAAGCTTATATCTGAGTGTCAGAATTCGAAAATATTTGATCTATTTTTCTAATGTTTTTTATCAAATAATATGGTAATTGCCAGATTCTCTCCTTATATCAGTTACATATCATGTAATCTGACTCTCTTAGTTATATAGAAAATATGCAATAAATTTTTTCATTGTCTTAAATCTTAAGGTTGCGGTTTTAGTTTTTAATAACAATACTAATTATAATTATAAAATCTATGGAACACTTGCGTGACAGATACACTCTTGACTTGTTTACGCTTAGAACTTATTTGATCATAAATCTGGTATTGTCACTGACTTTCTGATTTTTCAGATATAAATAGACTTTACCTTTTAGGACGCAAGCAATTGTTTTTGGGCACAAAATTAGGCTAGATTTGAAATAGTAGATTAGATGGATTGTTTTGAATATTATGTACATTATATTATTTACGTTTGGCACAGGTTTTTACAGTTTCAAAAGATGCGTAGTTAATCGCCACTGGCTATCTAGTTTTAGGGATTGATTTTTCACAAAAATAATAACTAATTAAAATTTAGCAATATTAAATACTTTTAAATTTTAATTAATGTAGTGTTAATTTCTCATGTTTGGTTCTTCAAATTTCAATAGTTCAGGGGGTTATATCTTAAATATCATGGGACTATTTGATAAGTTTTTCCAGCAAAAACATATGGAGTTCATAAGCTAGGTCCTATCCACCTTGGTTTGCAATGAGGTGAAGCTCTAGTTTTAAATTTTATGTTTCTATATTGCTCACTTCGCTGTTTCGGACAAACAAAAATGTGATGGTTAAATTGTTTATTGAGACCCCTGCTTTCATAGCTATGAAAGACAATGTAGCTGAAAGTATGTTCAATGATACGTTGATCTCTTTGATCTCTATCTTGAACTTGGTTGCTCTATTGAATATTTCCATGTTGAAATGTGCAATTGCTGTGTTTTTTTAAGTTATTGAATCTTATCAAGGTTTTAGCATCTTTCATTGATCTGAATTATTTTGTCAATTCAGAGGACGATACCCAAAATAGAATTTGTGGTATTGTAAACACATAACAAATCATATAAAATTTCATTTCATTGAAAATATTTAAGAACCATACAATTTTTGGTAAACTCTGTGAAAGAGAGTTGTGTGCCTTTGAATCTATCCCATTTGGGCAAACTCTATAAAAGAGAGTTGTATGTCTGGAATCTATCCAATTTGGGCAAACTTTGTAAAAGAGATTTGTATGCCCGAGCTTGTACAATTTAAGCAATCTTGTGAAGGAGCATATGCCTATAATTCTGTAACTTTATAACTCTCCAACTCCTTGCAATTGGATTCGAATTGGGCTTATTTATAAGCTTTCAAAGAAGCTGAACAACCACCACATTTATGTCCTCATCGGAAGTCAAAAAGACAATCCAGTATTGAAAGGTTATTACATTTATATGAGGACAAAAATTAATTAAAGATTAAAATATTTAATACTCAGACTTATTTCTGATCATTCACCTAAATATTTTGTAAGAGAAAATGATCTTTCTGGTTTGGCTAGCAATGAAAAGCCAAGGATAGTAGGATGCAAGAAGGGTTTCAAAGATCACACATTTGATCATGTCTATCTTATCCAAGCTTATGTTGTACTTATCTTAAGCAATCTCCTTTTCAAAATTGAACCATTGCTTGTCATATATAAAGACAAGTCTTAGATCACTAATCAATCAAATCATGCCATCACATCTTAGCATATTAGATCATTTAGAGCATTTATTGCTCTAGGCATATTACATCTTTTGTGGCTGGTGCTTTCAAACTCCTACATGTAGGTCAAGAATTGTTTTGACCAAGGCCAAATGAAGTTGAAAACTTGATTCCTAGCATAATTGACTCTTTAAAATAATTAGTAACACTATCATAGTGCCAAAACATGTATCACGTTATGCAAACATAAATTGTAGAGCTAAACCTATCACAAACAAATCATAATAGACAACATATAATTAGACAAGAGCGAGACATAATCACCTCCTTTCGTTTAATAGTATTGTAGAAAATAGACACCAACTTCTTTATGCATAAAAGTAGCATACATAACTTATTTCATTTAGGATGGATAGAGCGAGTTCTAAAGATAGAAGTTTGATTCAATATGTAATGGAGGGAATTTGTCACCTCAAGGATGATGAATCCTCGAGGAAATATTGTCCTTCCGATTACCTCTACGAACTAGCGTTAAGATGAGCCAGGGGAAAACAGATTTACACAAGGAGCGTTAGCCACCCGAGAAACATCTCTGGATGGCTCTGCGGAGCCTCTGCCCACAGGACGAGCACACAAAAATGTGACACCAATGCGACGCACTGTTGTCTTGTACGGACATAGTGTAGAGTTCGGATAGAAAATTCTTGGATGCGTTGACGGAACTTACAAAACAACTAAACGATACTGAAAACTATGAAAACACGAATTACAAAACAAAATAAGGAAAGTAGAGAATAATTAAGAAATCTCACAATCGGTCCACGCTATGAAGTCTCCTGTAAGATAATCCCCTCTTCGCGAAGCGGTGCCTACACACATGCAAGAGAGAAAATGTTGGGGGTTGTGTTTTGGAGGCTGCCTAAGTCAGACCCTCGTTTTGGTGTTTCCACCTCCACGGACAACCCAAAAGGCCACGAGAAAGGAAGATGATGAAGAAGATGATAAAGAAGAATGTAAAGGCAAATACAAAGACAATGCTATGTTATTTGGTAATTGGAAAATAAACAAGATATTGGAAATGCAAGATAGAGTTAGATTACTCCCCTAATGCTTGACAAGTGTTGGTATGCTTGGTAAACTTGGTAGCTTGATGATGCTGCAACAATGGTGGTGGTGTCTCCAAGAGCTTCAATCTCCAAGAGTAAGTCTCCAATCTGCCAAAAGGTCCTTTGGTAATGTCCCAAAACCAATGATATCGGCTAAGGGACGAGTCTGAATGTCGGTGGTTGTGCAGGGAGGCGTTCGATCCCTTCTTGGCGTGGGCTGTAATGTCTCAACGACCATCTATTGGCTGACAGGTTGGCGGGATGGTAGCGGGCTACGCGAATGTCTTTGTGTTGCACTTGCGTCCACGAATCTCTTAGATCGACAAAATTGGTAACGTCTCCGGGGAAGCTGACATGGACTTCATCGATGGACAAAAGGACAAGTTGGTAGACCATTCCTCCAAGCAACATGGGGGAGGCGCCACATGTCGCAATTGCCATTAAAGGTGATGAGGGTGATATTTTTTACTCTACATTTTGCCCCCACTTTAGCAAGCATGTCTCCGTTAAGAGATGCGAAGCTAAAGTAGGAAAGATAGAAAAGGTGAAGAGAAAATATCGCGATAGGGAAGCAGATGCTCATTGATCAGATGAAGTTGCCCCCGATGATATGATGCTAGAATTTCAGAATGGAAATCAGTACTTGGAACATTGACAACACACTAGTTGCAGACTAGCTTGATGGATGATAATATATGATAAAGAAGTTGGAACAAAGCGCAACAAGAAAAAGCCTCACTGTGGAGGAAAGTCCCTTATGATGAAAAGATACAAGATAGGGCGACCGCCATTGGTACAAGATACATCGATATGGCTAGCATGATATGCCATGTCGAGAGCCATATGATAGGGCGTGATAAGCTGGTATGGATGACCATACGGTAGGGAAAATTGGAATGCCAATATGGATAACCATATGATAGGGCAAATTGGAACACCGATATGGATAACCATATGATAGGGTGGAATGATGTGCTGACATGGGTAGCGAGGCATTGGATCACCATGTGACAGGGAAAATTAGTTAGCTGACATGGGTAGCGAGGCATTGGATCACCATGCGACAGGGCAAATAAGTTAGCCGACATGGGTAGCGACATGCTAGATTACCATGCGATAGGGCAATTGGAATTGGAACATAGTAGATTGGCCTCTACCAAGGCAAGGAAGATGATGTAGATTGGAAAGATGGTTTAGCCCCCATGTAGGTGATCTTTGGAATAGATCAAGTGGTTTTGCCCCCACTTGGAAAGAAAAGATCAAGTGGTTTGGCCCCCACCTAGGCGCACATGATAAAGAAAATGCATAAAAAAGCATAAAAATAAAGGCACAAATGTAGAAATGATGATATGATGGGCCCCCCTTAGAATGATATGCATGGAAGGTGTATCATTCTAAGGAGAAGAAGAGTTGTGGCATGTCAACATAATGAGATGTTTTCGTGGAATGCCACCAAGAGATAGTGACATATAGATGTCCACAACATCAAAAGATGCAAGGCAAGAGGACAGGGGGATCCGATAGTTTGGCATCAGAACCCATAACCGTGTCAAAAGGACATATAGTATCACTACATGATGGGTGCATTGTCATATTTCCAAATTTCTTGGATCTGAAGAAGAGCACAAGAAGACAAAGATAAGATAAAAATTTGAGTCAACATGAAAGAAAGCAAAGAATGCCCCCAACGCTTTGCATTGTTCCCGAATGTTGAAAAGCAAGATACGACAAATAGGAGGAGGTAAACAAATAGAGGAATTTGTATGACAAAAATCCTTTGTATCCAAGTACCTACGAAGTAACTTGTGTCCTATAGGAGAGAACAACAGATAAAGACAGTCAACCTCTCGTATCCAAGTACTTACGGAGTGACTTGAGTCCTCTAGGAAGGAACATACAAATAAAGTAAGCATGAGGGAACACAACCACACACTCATGCAAGCTGATGGAGATAAAGAAGAAAAACCCTAACGATCAGCCCTTAGGAGGGGATCGTACTACAAAAGATCATAATCCTAAAGAAGAGCCTCTTCCTCCTAATCCAGGTCATAGGGAGAGGGGGGGGGGTGAGCTTGGAGAGGGACTATTGCAAGGGCCGCACCAGGTGCCTCACCAACAACGAGGGCAAGAGACGAAGCAACAACAACATCTTTGTCTTCAAGCTCGAAGGAGGCGAGGGTCAACGATCGTGTGAAGATTGTAGACAAGGCTGGAATGTCCTCCAAGGAGCCAAACATGCAGGCCTCCGGGGAGGAAGCAGGTGACTCACTTGGAGAGGATGGAACTTGAACAAGACTGCTAGCCTCTGGAAGAGGGGAAATGATGAACGCGGGAGAAGGCAAGGCCTTCTTGATCATGTAAACAGAAACAAGCAAACCAACAGGCACAGAGGCAGGCAAATGAAGGGATGAATAACAAACCTGTGTTGAGTGGCGACGTCAAAACTCCAGGATAGGGCCTTGCTTGAACTTGCGTTTACACAAGATAGGAGTGTTAAGCTGCCTATCAACCGTAGCAGGCTGAAGGGCCCCAGGAAAGCTACGATGCTGAAGGGGCGACATAATAGGTGGAGCAGCGGAAGATGCGCTAGAGACCACCTGCATGTGTGACATATCCAATAGACAAGAGCAAAGTTTCCGAAAGAGAACTGATACATGGGGGCTCCAAGGAGGAGCAATGAAAACCTGCACCCACTTAGGGGGAGGGTCATTAAAGGTCCCTGGAGCAGTGAGAAGCGAAACCAAAATTGATGTAGAAGCGGGAGCCATCAAAGGAACAGGCTTTGAAATAGCAGCTCTGGAGGATGCACCAACGGACTATAAGGTAGCGTCACGCGCTTGAGCTTGGACCTGTCGAAATAATTTACGCTCATGCGCACACTGGTTCTGACAGAGGTGGGGACCACCAACAACAATTTGAGATGGCTTAGGAGCATCATGCTCCATAGGAGAGGCCTCTGGGATCAGCTCAAGGACAGAAGGAGGCCTAACCGATGAAACAGGAGGGACATATTGAACGAGCACCACATTCACAGCGATAGACGCCTGACCTTGCTTTGCTTGAGGAGTGGGTGGAGGGATAGGAGGCACCGGAGTGGTTTGTGATGTAGATGCAAGCGAAGATGAAGGAACTCGAGACAAGTGCTTCCCATTTGCATAGTGAGATGGCCTAGGGATATCCACCATGATGGGAAGCTTGAAGGGTGGGTGGGCCATAGACTTCGACAGTGAAGGTGCCTTTCCATTGGCTGCAATAGGTGCAGTCACAGGAACAAAGGACACCACTAGGGTTTGCGTGGTCCTAGGTGGACAAGGAGGTCACGACGCGAGAGTGGGTTTAGCTCTGACCCCCTACGATGGAGGGACATATGGCACAACCCGTTCCAAGATCGGGATCTCGGGTGCAAAAGTTGATTCAGGAGGCAACAAAGGTACGACATGCTATGTCGACGTAGAAGTTAACTCCCCTATCTTGTATTTATAATATGCACAATATAAAAGGTCACCGTGGGGAAGCATGGGCCCAATCGGGGCAGGCTAAAAGTGATCCAAAGAGAAGTCTCCACAGGCAATCAACAGTCAATAGCCAATATCCTGGACGACATGCACTGCGCCCTCATGAGGAAAATTTAAGCACTTGTGGACCACAGAAGGAACCGCCTCCATGGCGATCAACCACGAGATCCCGAGTCTGACTCAGAAGAGATCAAACTTAGGGATGATAGTAGAAACGAAGGACACCGCCTTGGAACCTACCATGTCTGTCAGGGTGATGTTGCCCAATGGGATGATAGAAAATCCATGGTAGGTCCGCAAGGTAGTGCGACACTCGTCATAGACCAGCCTATGCCATCCATTCATGGAGAGTGTCTCCTCTATGATGACATTGACCTTGCTGGAGGGGTCAACCATCACATCTATGACAGTTTGATAATTCAATTGAGAAGTGTGAATGAGATAATAATGTTAGACACCTTCCCCTTTTGAATGGGGGGGAGACGATAGGGGTGACGGTTACCATGTTGACATATGGACCACCCTCTAAGGCCGGATCAGGTGTAGAAATCACATTTGTTGAGTGCAGAGGAAATGGGTTGGTATAGATCTGCAAGTCATTGTTGGTTTTATCCATGAACTTGTTCAACTTGTGTTTCCTTGCGTCAACTTTGATAGTCCCATTGTCGATGTGGTCTTGGACAATGTGTCTAAGATGATAACATCTCTCAGTGTCGTGACTAGGCACATAATGGTAATGACAATACTTCGTTCCATTGGATTAGAGGGGGTAGGGTCGGCTATCTGATAGAGGTTTAGACTTAGGTAGGGTGATCAGGTTGTCTCGCAACAATCGCTTTATGATACTCAAATAGGAGTCATTCAATTTTGTGAAGACTCGATTTTGCGAAGATTGAGAGCTAGCTATTGAAGGAGTAGCCATTACATTAGCCACGACTTTATTCCTCTGAGACCCATTTGAGGATGTGCCAGGAAAGTACCCACAACGAGGGTTCGAAGAAGAGTCTCCGAATTGTGCCACAGTGTGCTGATAATCAGTCAAGGCAGAGAACATGCTGGAAAAGTTCTGATAATGATTCAGGGACAACTTCTCCCTCAATGTCGGTTGGAGGTTGCTTATGAACATATGTTGCAAGTCATTATCCGGCAGGGAAAAGGGGATCTTAGTTGAGATCACCTGATATTGCGAGATAAAATATGTCACCTTCTCATTTGGTTTTTTCTTATAATGAACAAGGTCGGATATAGTGACCTTGCTGCCCATGTTAGCCTAAAACCTCTTGAGAAAGAGATCCATCAGCTGGTCAAAGCTGTAGATGGAGTGGTCAGGCAGAGAGTTGTACCATTCCAACGTAGTCCCTTTGAGGGAACGAGCAAACAACTTAAGGATAAGGAGAACAAAGTCCAGATTGTGATATACACTACACGATCATAAATGAATCAATGTGAGATGTTTTGGTCACCATCACCACTGAACCTATCAAACTTCAATGACTTGGTAGTTGTTGGAAGGATGGTATTCAAGATAGTGATTTCTAAAGGGCTCTTCCTATAGTACGTAGGTGCAAATGATTGGCCGAAAGAAGAAGCCAGAGAAATGATCTGCAACTAAAGTTGACCCATGTTCTGTAGTATAGTATTTAGAATCGGGTTCGCAGGCAGAGGAGGAGGTGGTGGAGTTGCACCACCTCCTCTGCCAAACGATATGCCGACTAACCGTGGCACTGGTAGAGACAACCACAATATGGGCAACAACGGAAATAGCAGTTGAGTCACTAGCCATACCTGTGTAACCTAAAGGAACAAAGGAGGCACTGATACTTGGGATGGTGGAATCCACCATGCGGGCTCTCAACCTCGGGATGCCAACACCGACCTGGGACCCAAATAGATCAAATTGGGCATTTATAGGGGGTTCCTCAGCTAGGGGCACATAGTTTTTAACAATCATGGATAAGGCCCTCAACATCTCTAGGCCTCTCCTGTCGGATATCAACATGTCTCTCAATGTGTTGATGGCATTCCCAGCCTGGGGGAGGACATTCTCTCAGTTCAGGAATCCCTCAAAATCTCTCAAATTATGCTCTAAAGAATTGATTTGCTCAAAATTGATAGAGACAACAGAGTCGTGATCAATAGCAGGAGGGGAAGACGGGGTAGAACTCCTAGGAGAGTTAGGTTGCAAATTAGAAGGAGAAGGTCTCTAGTCAGAATAGATTTCAGATTGTGAGAGGTCAAGAACTCACTGGGATCAAGAGGGAAGCTCCTCCTGGATGACCACCTGACTACGACTCATTTCGTAGTCTAGGTCGTAAATCTCATAAGTTGATCGACAACCAAATCACGGAATAGGGACACCTATGAAAGCCTTTGGAAAAAGATGTAGGACTATTTTGTTTTGATGTGTTTAAGATAAAAATGTGAAAGGGAAAAAGATGTTTGTTGTGTTTTTATTTTTTATTTTTAAGTTTTTAAGTGAGTGAGATGAAAAGTAAAACAACTATGCTAACCTTGGAAAAGGAAATGAAATAAAGCAACTAAGCTATACTAGAAGAAACAATCACACATGAATCCCCTTTCACGTTAGGTTCACCAAAATGTAATGGGGGGAATTTTTCACCTCAAGGCTGATGAATCCTCAAGGACAAATTGTCCTTCCAATTACCTCTGCAAAATAGCACTAAGATGAGCCAGGGGATAACAAATTTACACAAGAAGCATCAACCACCCGAGAAACGTCTCTGGACAGCTCTATGGAGCCTTTGCCTATAGGACGACCACACAAAAAATGTGACACCAATGTGACGTGTTGTCCTCCTGTACGAACATAGTGTAGAGTTCAGATAGAAAGTTCTGGATGTGTTGACGGAACTTACGAAATAGCTAAATGATACTGAAAACTATGAAAAACATGGATTACGAAACAAAATAAGGAAAGTAGTAGAGAATAAAGAAATATCACAACCGGTCCATGCTGTGAAGCCTCCTACAAGATAATCCCCTCTTCACGAAGTTATGCCTACACACATTCAAGAGAGAAAATGTTGGGGTTGTGTTTTGGAGTTTGCCTAAGTCAAACCCCCGTTTTGGTGTTTCCACCTCCACGAACAACCCAAAAAGCCACGAGAAAGGAAGATGATGAAGAAGATGATAAAGAAGAATGCAAAGGCAAATACAAAGACAATTCTATGCTATTTGGTAGTTGGAAAATAAACAAGATATTGGAAATGCAAGATAGAGTTAGATTACTCCCCTAGTGCTTGATAAGTGTTGGTATATGCTTGGTAAACTTGGTAGCTTGATGATGCTGCAACAATGGTGGTGGTGTCTCCTAGAGATTCAATCTCCAAGAGTAAGTCTCTAATCTGCTAAAAGATCCTTTGGAAATGTCCCAAAACCAAGGATATAGGCTAAGGGACGAGTCTGAATATCAGTGGTCATGCAGGGAGGCATTATGATTCATTCATGGCACAGGTCGGAACGTCCCAATGACCACCTGCTGGTTGGCAAGTTGGCGGGATGGTAGCACACTGCGCGAACGTCTCTGTGTTGTGCCTACGTCTGTGAATCTGTCCGATCGACATAATTGGTAATGTCTCTGGGGAAGCTAACATGGACTTCTTTGGTGGACAAAAGGACAAGTTGCCGAACCTGTCTTCCAAGAAACATGGGGGAGGCACCACATATCACAATTGCCACTAAAGGTGATGAGGGTGATATTTCTGATTCTACATAATATAAAGGTTCTATAATTATAGAAATGTTTAAGAAATCAACAATTTTAGTCTACTTTTTATTGAAATTGAAAAAAATATAAAATGTTAAAAATATTAATCTCTTAAACATATAATTACTAAGTAGTTTTTGTAAGCAAGAAAGAAACAAATAAATAGCTAAATTTTGTTTAATCTACTTGTAACTTTCTCAACCATTTGGAAATCATAGAATTATGATTAGGATGTTGTAAAATAAAACACTAATAATCAAATGATATGAACCTAAATTGGTTGTTGCTATCTAATAGGAAGTATAAAGATATTGTCAAAAATTTGTCCTTTACCAAACCTCCAATAGGTAGTTTGGAATGATAGTGCAAGCTAGATATTACTTAAAACAACACCCAAATCATATTTGTTTAAGAAAAAATAAATATAACGCTATCTAGTGATTTTGATGTTTTATATGGAGTACGAGGGAAAAAGGCCATAAAAGAGTCTCCCTTGAACCTCTTATGAATGTTTTCAAACTTAGAAATAAATGTAATTACAAAGTAATAGCAATATATTTTTTGATTGCAAATAGTGTGAGGTATGTGATATTGAATGAAACCAACCTTAACCTTTGATATCGAAGGTTAACAATAAATAATTTAAAGTTTAAATATGTTGAGAAGTGTTCAATGCTAATGAAAATAAATCAATTTTATAATCTAACCAAAACCAATTAATATAATCTATTCTAACATTAATATAATAACATAATTATAATAAATTGGACTAAAATTGGGGAATAAAATAAAATTTCAATCTTGAAATATTATTGTATCTTAGAGAAGATGTGTTGAAGTTATCCTTAGCTACGATTGTCATTTGCCACGATTAATGCATATAAAGTTTATCTAGAAAAATCTCCAAGACATGAGATCCAATAAGGTTTTGGTGAAGGGAATAATGAAAGATGTCATGACACATTTATTTGTCTATTTAAAAAAACCACAAAATAACCATAAATTACATGCTAAATTTCTTCTAGTGTAAAACAAGTCATACAACATTTCGCATGAACATGTATAATAAGTGCATTCTCAAATTATAATAAAGCATCCCTTATTTTCATATATATAGATAAATAGATAAAGAGAGAAACATACAAACATATCGATAGACAAGAGAGAGAGAGAGAGAGAGAGAGAGAGAGAGAGAGAGAGAGAGAGAGAGAGAGAGAGAGAGAGAGAGAGAGAGAGAGAGAGAGAGAGAGCAATATGCAAGGCCTATGTAAACCTTTTGTAAACTAACCTTACCATTCTCCACCATCTAACAAACAAAGTAATACTACAAGTCAACATGCTTGTCATAAGTATACTATGTGATAGTTTCAACCAAACAATTGGCTTTGACCATCATATCCAAAATGTGCCCCCTACAATAAAAAATAAGCACTTGAACATAATATATGTGACCATACTTCTTTCTAAGAATTTGCAGCAATCATATAATCTTCTTTGACATTGGTTAGACTAGTCATGAGGTGTCCATTTGATAGCATCACCAAATAGAGAAAACACACAACCACTAACAAACGTCTAAATGTCCAATCTACATCAAAAGAACCTTATATGTCTAATAACTTGTGTAATGTGGTGAAAATTAGGGTTTCACCAATTAAGGTAACAAAATGACTATTTTTTCTTAAAAGAGCATTACATTGAAAGAGGGAGGGACCTAATAGATCTAGGCTTAATCCCTCTAAGGAAAAATATCTGAAATACTAATTAGGTTCACCTTTGTTAGGGTTTAGTTCCCTCTTTTTAAGTTGAATTGTGAAAATGTTGAAATTAGGGTAAAATAGGTGATTATTGAAGAGATTGAGCATAAACAGTGAGCTACAACCGTTATATGGAGACACCAACTTGGATATGGGAAAAAGAGGATGTTTTAGATCTATTCCTAGAAGTTCAACTTGATTTTTTGGGATTGTGCTACTCCAATTTCCTGTCGTCCTTCGAATTTCATGTCGTCAAAATGTGAACCTATTTGTCTCTGTGAATCTCGTCGATCCTCCCAAACATAGCTCTATACCTGTTTCCTGCACATAGAAAGAAGGGGGAAATTGTTGGGAATAGGGGTTTGCCTAGGTCAAACCTTGATTTGGAATCAACCTTGAATGAAATAATGCAAATACCAGAATAATTACTCAAAGAAATATACCTCAGATCTACAATTGTTGATGACAATGCTTTATTCTTTGAATGTAACCACATATGCTGTATGAAATTGCATGAACATGACAAAATCCTAATCACACACATATGCTTTCATAGGAAATTGACATGAATTTGTTCAACACTGCTAAATGATAAATATGTAGCCTTGAAGATCTTTGAAAATACTTGATAAAAAATACTTCATGGATGCACAAGTGATAAGAATTGATTGCTTAGATTGTTGGGGGGGGGGGGGGGAATAAGTTGGCAAAATGTCTTTATATAGGGTTATTTAGGTAAATTATTGATTAGGCTGACCTCTAATGATCATGCAGAGCCACGAGGATCAAATTTTACCAGGGAGATATAACATCTACCCTATTTTAATTTGGGGCCAAATTAGGAGGGGTCATGGTGTTTTGGGGCACCATGGTCTAGACAAGGTGCTCCACGTCTTGGTCCCTCTCCAATTAGAGCCCAAACAAAGGTAAAATGAGGTTGATATCCCATGGTAGCACCCACAAAAGGTTGTTGATGGCCTCATAGTTGGAGAATAGGCACAAAATAGACCTAGAAAGGTGATGAGGATAGGACACGCTAAAGTAGGGGCACAAATATGAGGTTTAAATTGGTCTGATGAAAATTTACGATGCTACATTTAGGTCCCACTTTAACGAGAATATGAGCCTATGAAAATACTTGCAGTAAAGTATATGAAAGAGAGAGAGATGAGCAATTAGGAGCACAATCACAAGGAATATAAGACATCACTAATCTCAAGGAACTAAACCCCCAATCTTAGGATCTTAACTCACAATCACATGCAAGGGAACACAAAATAAGACAAAAACAAAAACAAAAAGGCAAACAAAGACAAACAAATGCAAAAAAAACACAACACCAAGGCTAAAAACTAAAAACAAAACTTCAAGTCAACTAGCCAAAGAGACCTCGATATCAAAATGTCTCAACAACTAATATGATTCTTGAAAATGCCATCTCAAGAACACAAGTGATCACATAAAAATAAAAATAACACACATCATCCATGAACTAAAAATAACAAAGTTATGAGTTCACGAGGAAAAGAAAAGAGATAAGACATGGATACACATTCTAGTTGTGTTTTTCTAGGTGATCCATGAGGAGAAGAGTGAGAGAAGACATGGATACACATTCTAGTTGTGTTTTTCTAGGTGATCCATATTGGGGAGGGGAGTAGGAATAGTCTAGTCGTGTTCTGCTAATTCCACTCATCCTGTTGTGTGTGCAATTGGTGTCTGGTTTTAGGTATGAAGCATCTCATATAAGAGTTTGTTTTCTCTATTTTCGAGCATGCAACAACTTGTGTAAGACGTGAAATGAAAATGCAAATGTGCATCTGGTATTGGGAACATCTCATGTAAGAGTTTGTTTGCTTTGGTTTTGAGAATGTGCAACCCCATATAAGATGAATATATGCCTAGTTTCATGGAAATTTCATGTAAGAATTTGTTTTCTCTTGTTTCAAGAATGTGCACCTCGTTTAACACATAAATCTTGAGCCCAGTTTCGGGCATGCAACATCTCGTGTAAGAGTTTTTTTTCTTTGGTTTTGAGAATGAACACCCATTTAAGATATTCAAAAATATAGTGCAATATATACTACAAAGAGGGTGATATGCTTTTCACCCCCCTTAAGATGTCAACATAGGCCTATTTTGATGTCTTAAGGAAACTAGAAACAAGGATACCCACTTTTAACACCAAGGAGATATCCTTTTAGGCAAAAATGTTTATAAATCCAAGCTAAAGAGGTGATACTCTTACGAGCAAGGATACAATAGTTGAAAAATAGGTATCTTGCAACAAGTGTAAAGATGATCTTTGGAGGAGAAGAGATCTTTTCTCAAATACATCTAACCCCAAGAGGAGTTTCTTGACCAAACATAACATCTTCTACCAAAAAGAAGGGAAGGAAAACAAGAATGCATACCTTCCTCCTAGTGCTAGGTAAAGGGATTCTTGATGAAGGATGACACACTTTTGACCAAAGCGAAGGGTTTTTTTTATAATAGATATACATTGTCAAGTGTAGATGAGGTTGTAATCAAGGATATACACCTCTTACATAAGAGAGAATCCTTGAGCAAACAATAACTTCACAGAAGGAATGACATCAAATCATAAGCAAATACCATTGAACATTGGAAAATCAGATCCTTACAGAGGATAAGAGAGAAATCATTTACTCCCAAGTGTAGGGAAAAAGAGAAGGATTACATAAACTCTAAGGAAACATTATACATAGGAAAATGAATTATTCCAAGCAAATAAATGTCCTAAACTAGGAACACACGTGTATTCACATGAAGGAATATTCAATGCAAGAAAATACATTATGATATGCAAAACGCAACTTTAAAGAAGATGTAATCTTCAAAGAAGGAAAGATTAACATGAATGATCATAGACCCCCCTAAGGAGAGATTATTGAAAAGAGATGTACCATTCCATGCAAGAAAGGACATTAAAGTATGAAAAAAAAATGCAACTCCTATAGGGAATAGTGAAACCTTAGATAGAGAGGAGATAAGATAATATTCTTGCCCCCTAAGCATAGAGGCAAGAATGAATTATGTTTCTACCCCAAGATGATTGTTATTGAAAAATCATCACCTCTTATGAAAAAGAGCCCCCAATAGAGTCAATTACTAGTGTCATAGGGTGAGGAGAAACATGGAGGGTGAATAAATGTTATAAAGATGAAATAAGACGAGGGATTACCCCTTCGTCATCAAATACTTGAATGATATGACCTATAAAAAGTTGTTGAATACTATTTTCCAAGTCATTACACTCATTGGTAGAATTACCATGTATTTGATGATACTTGCAAAAAGAAGGGTTTTCCAGATGTTTCTTACAATTCTTTCTTTGAATTTTCAAAGTTAGAGTAATTAGATTAGCTTTAAGGACATCATTCAAAATATCATCTTTTTGTAATGAAATGTCGGCAATAGATGTAGTAAGATCTTTGTGATATTTTGAAGGGTCAAGGGGATAAATAGATGAAGAAGGAATATCCTTTGCAGGGAAATTTCCCTTTATATCATCATTATTCATGTTTTCTTTGATTTGTTGGAAAGGAAGGTCCTTATCATCTAAGGCTTCATTTTTTCTTAATGTTATGTGAGAAAATAGATCAAAATATTCTCTACAAATATTGTGATGACTATGATAAGTTTTAGGAGAATGAGGAGAATCTAAAGGGACTGATAAATCAACATTTTGGTCTTACCCACCTTGTGCTAAAGTATCCTTATTAGAAGAGGATTGTGTTATGTTTCTCTTTAATGCTTTCTCTCTATTAGAGAGATCATTGATATGAGTATTGACTCTTTCCTCATGAATAATAAGAATTTTTAGGAGGGGTACAAAACTCATTAATGCTTCACCTTTAAGTGTAATGCGATGTATGGAGGGTAAGGTAACATTAAGGAAGGTGTTTATGATATCATACTCTTCTTCTAGGATCTCCTTATTAGAGGACTTTTTAGGAGAAAGATCAACATCATTCATCAAAACATCACCCTGAGGAGAGTCTAGAGTTTTAAAAGAAGTGTTAATAATCTCATGTTGCACTTATGTGTCCTTATGAACAAGAGAATCCTTAAAGGAGGGAAAATCATAATTATGCATGAAAGAAAAACATGAGCTATCATCATATGCACAAAAGGGAACATTATCATGGAGATCTTGAATTAAACTTGAAATTGATTTAGAAAAGAAAGATAATAAATCCATTTATCCAATAACCAAAGCAATGTTCACTCAATGTATGTAATGAAATTATGCAAAATCAGATCTGAAAACACAAGTGGAAAATTATGCTAGCCACAAATCAAATTTAGCAAAATAAATTAGGGTTTTTATGAATTAACCTCTAAATTTATGTATTTTTTATTAAAAATATAATCTATGAGTGCCAAATTGAAAATTAAAATGCATACAAATCAGATCTAAGAACACAAATAATAAATTAGGGTGTAAGAAGTTAGGTTCACCAAAATGTAATGTGGTGAAAATTAGGGTTTCATCAATTAAGGTAACAAAACCACTAATTTTGCTTAAAAGACCACTACATTGAAAGAGGGAGGGACATAATAGATCTAGGATTAATACCTCTAAGGAAAGAGGTCTAAAATATATATTAGATTCACCTCTATTAGGGTTTGGTGCCCTCTTTCTAAGTTGAATCGTGAAAATGCTAAAATTAAGCTAAAATAGGTTATTATTGAAGAGACCGGGCATAAACAGTGAGATTGTCATTGTATAGAGACACCAACCTGGATTTGTTGGATACTATTGGTCATGGCTACTGCTAGGATATGTTGTTGTCATTGATGTCAACATATTCCTGTGATTTGCTCCAGTATTTTTGGGAAGATCTTATGATCCGGTTTTGTTGTTTTATTTTGTTGATCACTGTTTTGCAGAGTTCGGTATATCCTCTAGTATATTCTTGCGTGATAACATCTTATGCCAAGTTTTTGGGATGGTCTTGTCTATCTTCATTTCAGATGGTTCATGATTTGGTGCTCCAAAATTTATCTTTCTTTGTGATAGTTGTCGATTGGTTGTGTTCTTAACCTTTCAAACGTTGACCAATGAAGATTTGAAAAGTGATGTTGGCTTAGCTGTTTCTGATGATTCTAACATGCTTGCTGGTGTTTCCTAGTCATTTCCTATTTGTTTTGGTGATCCGCATTGATTGTTGTGCAATTTTTTGGTGGCGGTATTTCTAGTGGTGTTGTGTGTTGTGGTTGATCTTGGAGTGATTTCCGGTGGATTTGAGCATTTGGGAATTTGAATTAGGTCCATGCTATGCTATGTAAATCATTGTATTGGTCTGGTGATTGATCTTTGTGTTGTGTGATGTAATTATGTAATTAAGGGTTAAGGGTTTAGCCGACCATGTTATCAAGGTTGATGAATTGTATATATAGGTGATATATTCATGTAGTTTAGGTGTCAATGTCGTGTCTGCATTATCAAAGAGAGGTGTATGTACGAACAAGTGATTTATCCTTTGGTGACAAGATTGAGGTGAGATTGGTGTTGTAGGTTAGACATTTGTGCTTAACCAAAAGTGTAATCATGCATTTGGAGATGCTATTCTTTTAGTTCATTTTTTCTGGATTATAGTCTGAATCTTATTGTAAGTCAGTGAGACTTCCCTGAGAGTTGTAGCCTTCCGAGCCATTATATTTGAGAAGTGAGCTCTAGGTAGTGTACCTGAATGCATGTGCATTCCCCATTGCAATATTTCCACATACTACTGCAGAGTATTATCTTACTGTGGGTAGGTTACCACCGTGGTTTTTCCCTTAACTGGGTTTTTCATGTCAAAAATCTTGGTGTTGTGTGTTGTGTTTTTAACTTGCTTATCTATCTTATTGTTGCAGTTTCTTATATTTGTTTTGGTGATTAAGTTTGTTTATCTGGTGAAGACTGATTCACCCCCTCTCTCAGTCTTCCTTCTTGATTGTTGATTATAGGATCTATGTAAAAGAGGATGTTTTGGATCTATTCCCAGAAGTTTGGCCTGATTTTTTTGGACCATACTACTCCAATTTGGCTGGTACTCTGAATTTATTGCCTTCAAAAGGTGAACCTATTTGTCTCTACGAATCTTGTCAATCCACTTGAATGCAACTCCATACATATTTATTGCACAAATAAAGAAGGGGGGAATTATTTGGAATAGGGGTTTGACTAAGTCAAACTTCAGTTTGGAATCAACCTTGAATGAAATAGTACAAACATTGAAATAATTACTTAAGGAAATATACTTTAGATTTGTAATTGTTGGTGATGATGGTTTTTTCTTGAATGTAATCACATATGTTGTATGAAATTGAATGAACATGATAAAACACTAATCACACACACATGATTGCATAGGAAATTGACATGACTTTTCTCCATAATACTAAATGATGAATATGCATCCTTGCAGATCTCTGAAAATGCTTGATAATAAATGCTTCACAGATGCACAAGTGATAATAATTGTTTTCTTAGATTGTTGAGGGGGAAATACATTGATAAAATACCTTTATATAGGGGTATCTAGGTAAATTACCGATTAGGTCGACTTCCAATGGTCATGCGGAGCCATGGGAATCAAATCTTACCAAGGAGATATAGCACCTACCCCATTTTAAATTAGAGCCAGGTTAGGAGGGACCATGGCATTTTGGGGTGCCATGGTCCAAACTAGGGTGCTCCACACCCTGGTCCCTCTCCAATGAGAACCCAAACAAAGGTAAAATGAGGTGGATATCCCATGGTAGTGTTGATGGGAATTTTGACATACCTAATAAAAGATAAGTGAAAATTATCTTCTCCTAAAAAAGGTTTAAATAGTGAGACTCCTAACCTCCCAAGGTCTCTATTGTTGGGTCACAATGGTGCATAAGAGACTTAGTGTTGATGTGACTTGTTTCATCAAGGTGTATACCGGTTGCAAGCTAGAGTTCTTAAAATGAGTTTTTACTTATGTAAATAAAATTAAAAAGATAGGGTTGCAAGAAGGAAAGTTGAAATGAGAAAGCAAAATATGCACTATGAAGCAAATAACACCTTTAAGTTAATATTATCAATAACATACCAGATAGCAACAAGTGTCCATTAACATGCAAGATCTATAATCTACATGCAAATAGAGAAAGATTCTTGAAGAAACTTTTCACAACACCATTTAATCCTCATACAACATTCATATGATCAATATGATTTATTAAACAATGATGCTTAAAATGCTTTGCTACTATCTGGAATGATAGAAGATACCAAATCATAAGAAGAATACCAATTTCGAAAGACACGGCTCATGAAACATGTGATCCATGAATTAATTGTATTGATTTAGGAAACGAGCATCAACAATCAGTGATATTGTAGATGTTAAACTATCTATAAAGAAATTGAAAATAAAATTACTAACTACTGGCCTCAAATCATCAATTTTTTGGACCCCTACAAATGACTCAGGAAATTACATTTATAGACTTAGAATACTACAATCAGTGATATTTCTAGTTGCATAGTGATTGCTCTTTTTGACTTGAAGCAATAGGAGATGTACATGGAGATCACTGTTTATTTACTCATTGTTCTTCTTGAAACTCCGATAGTTTTCCAGATAAAATTATGTTAAGGCATAAGGCAGATCCGAGATATACCCATTTTGAAACTTAGAGAGTTTGATATTTTCTCCTAACTCATCCATCTTGTTTTCCAAGTTGTCTACCACTTGGGTTGTTTGGTAAGATTGAAAAATAAGATAAATATACATTTCCATCATTGTGTTATCAAACTTGATTTCTGAAGATAATTTCTCTAGTACATACTGCTCCCATCCTTTAAGCTCTAACTCTTGATCAAGTAAACCTTGTTGAGTAGCTATAAGAACATGTTTTCCCAATACCTTGACTACATATTCTTCATATTCCTTTAATAACTCCATGAAAGAGGGATTCCCTTTCAACACTTTAGTCCTATATTGATCAACAATATCTCTCTTAAATTACAGCCTATCAATGCAATCCTACAAGGTTTTTAGATCCTCACCTCCTAAGAGGTCCTCCCGTTTGATTACATCTTTGATTAGGAGAGGTTCTCAATAGAGTCACACCTTGATAAGTAGGTAGGTAAAGGATGTTTTAGTGGGCTTCCAAAGCTCTTCACTTGTCCATATAACAAGTCAAACAATCAAACTCCCTTGGAGTTCTCCCTATCAATTTGTTTTCTACAGTTGCTCTCAAACATAGCTAGGATTCACTAGAGTAAATCCAACCATTAGATCATCCAACCTCCAACATATACTTGCAGGGGTTTTAGGGGGTGTCTTATGGGATTTTAAACTCCATTCAAGTGGTTATTTAATTGGATTTTTAATATTTTCCCATCGCTCCCTCTTCTTCCTATTTTCTAGGCCTAGTAGCCTTAGAGCCCAAATTAGCCCTAGCTTACTGATTTTTAGGCAATTACTCAAAAAACACTCAAAGAAACTTCCAACACCTTTTGTGATCTAAGTACCCTTTTGGACAAACTTTTGGATCCACTAGGGTAGGTTGTCTGGTCTGTCTGTACTGGTACGAATCCTAAAAATGACACTTTTGAGGGTTTAGGAGTTAACAGTCTTCTCCAATGGGGTTTGTTTCTCTCTCCACCCTATCACACCTCCAAATATTCTCTAAGAATCTGATATACAACACTCTTCCATGCCAAACACTTGGCACATTCACAACTTCTCATCCCTGCAAGCAAAGACAAAATTGATAGTCATATTCCTGGTCGGGCTATGGTAGAGCTCGCCTAGGATATGATAACAAGTTGCCTCCAAACAACCTCCAAGACATTCCAAAGAGTATATACACTATACAAGGGTTCCATTACTTTAATCCCAAGGGTCATTGAGCAAACTCAAGGGATTTCAAGTTGGAACCATGGTTGGGCTTCTTGAACCCTTGCTCAAACTAAGAGCAGTGCAGTAAGAACAATTTCCAAACACACACCAAACCTACACTAAGGAAAGATACAAAAAATTCCTAAGAAACAAAATATCATCCACTAAACTACCATGAAATAACACTAACAAGATCAATCCATTTGGTACAGACTGCTGCTACAAAAATAATAAAATATATGGCAAAAATCTGGAAATTGTCTTCAAATTTGATTCAAACTCGCTCTTAGATTTTCCAACCTATGTACAATCATTCAAAGAGAATTTTATATTCCATTTTTTTCATAACCAACTCTTCATCAGTTTCCTAACCACCGATTTTCTCAAAAATGCAAAGTTGCTAAAAAAGTTGCAAAAAGTTGTCAAGCAACAATGACAACTTTTTCTCAAATTTGGATTTTTGCCTTTTATGCATTTCTACTCATACTAAACCTCCTAGGATGATTCCCTAACATAAAAATGACATGACCAAATTCCTAATGAGGCTTTACAAGATGTTTTCCAACATAATGCAAATTTATGCAATTTTAGGCTTATAAGAGCTCATTGGCCAAGTTTGAGAAAACCAACAAACCTTGTTGAAAATAACCCTTGAAATGATTGCCAAACACACATTTGGACCTCTAAACAATCCATTATTCAAACATCGATCCAAAATAAGGACGATCACTCCAAAATTTGAAAATTCATCAACAAACTGGTTAAAAGCTAGGTGCTCCTGCACCATACTCCCCCAATGAGAAAGAAGTCAAGTGACTCCTGTAGGAAACAAATAGAGGTGAATTCCAAGCTTAGAGAAGTCTTATTTAGGTACCCAAGTAGCCTCAGATGCTAGAAGTTTCTGCCATTTGACTAAATATTCCATATAGGCGGTGTGCCTTGACTTCTTAAGAATTCTTGAATACAATACCTTCTCAGCTTGTGGCATGGTTGCAGGTGGTAAGGGTAGGTCTTAAAGCGCTTGAGAAACCTTTGAGACTCTACTACATTCCTTTGGAAATGTGCCCTTGTACTACACCAAGTTTGTAACATTAAATATAGGAGATAAATCCATGTCTCTGGGTAGGTCAAGTTTGTAGGCATTATTTCCATACTTAGCCAAGACCTTACAAGGTCCAATCCTCCTCATCTGAAGTTTACTAGGGATACCTTTTTGAAGCCTTGCTTTGTTCAAATTAACCATGACCAAGTCCCCAACAGCAAATTGTACATCCCTTCTCCTTTCATCTACTTTATCTTTGATCCTTTGAGAGGTGTCTAGTAATGCTTTCCTAACTTGCTCATGAATCTCTTGCATGGATTGAGCCATGTCCATAGCATGTCCACTCTTTTGTCCCATCTTCCCAAAATATCTTATATCCAACACACCTTTGAGATGAAGGCCATAAATTACCTCAAAAGGGCTCTTACCAGTTGATCTATTCACACTGTCATTGTAAGAAAACTCAGCTTGATGGATGATCTGATCCCAAGCTTGTCCATACTCCTTTGTCAAACACCTAAGAAGGTTTCCAAGTGTTCTATTGAACACCTCTATTTGGCCATCCATTTGGGGATGGTAGGATGAACTGAAAGACAAGTTAGTACCCAATCTTTGTTATAAAGTCTTCCAAAAATGATCAATAAATGTTGCATCTCTATCTGATACTATACTGATAGGTAAGCCATGAATCCTAATTACTTCCTTGAAAAATAAGTGAGCAATATGACTAGCATCATGAGTCACCTTACATGGAATAAAATGTGCCATTTTGCTAAATATATCTACCACAACATAGATGCTATCAAATCCTGATTTGGTCTTGGGCAAACCAACAACAAAATCCATACTTACACACTCCCATGGCCTATTAGGGATAGCCAAAGGCTAATAAAGACCGGCATTAGAAGAAGTACCCTTGGCTCTTTGACAAACCACACATTGCTCCACATATTTTCTGATATCCCTTTGCATCTTTGGCCAATAGTAGAATCTTTGGACAAGTTCTGAAGTCTTATTCAATCCAAAATGTCCACTTAAGAAACCATTGTGCTTCTCTTGCATCAAATTTTCTCTCATGGACCCTTTAGGTACATAGAGCTGTCCTCCTTTAAACAAAAGACCATCTTGTAAAGTAAAATCTGTTTATTTACCATGAAAATGATTTATAAACTCTCGACAAACCTTGTAGATGGTAGCAAAGTCTTCATCTTGGTATAACCCCTTGAAACTATCCACTCCAATGCTCTTGAGCTGCAGTTCTTGAACTGTTAGCAACCTTCTACTTAATGCATCAACAACTCTATTACATTGACCTTTCTTATGTTTAATGGTAAAAGTATATGACTGCAAATACTCTACCCATTTGATATGCCTATGATTCAACTTTTCTTGTGAATTGAGGAAACTAAGAGCTTGGTTATCAATATAAACCACAAATTCTTTAGGCACCAAATAATGCCTCCATTTCCTAAGTGATTGAACAAGTGAATATAACTCCAAATCATAAGAAGAATACCTTTTCTTAGCATCATTGAGCTTTTCATTGAAAAATGTAACCGATCTATTGTCGTGACTTTAGACTACTCCAACTGCCATGTTGCTTGCATCACATTCTATGGTGAAGAGATTGTCAAAGCTTGGGAGAACTAGTACCAGTTGAGTAGCCACCTTTGTCTTTAAGAGATCAAATCCTCTTTGTGCTTCTTTTGTCCATTGACACTTAGTCTTCACACCTCCTTTGATTGTGTCAAGCATAGGTGCACATATCTTACTGAACCCTTTGATGAACTTCCCATAAAATTGTGCTAAGCCATGAAAAATCCTCACTTCACTTGTCTTAGGTGTAGGCCTACTGATTACGACTTCTACCTTAGAGGTATCCATCTTCAAATCACCACTTGAGATTACAAACCCAAGATATATCAGCTCCTATTTCATGAACTCAGATTTCTCCAAATTGATAGTTACTTGCTCATCACATAATCGCTTCAATACAATCTCTATATGCTTAAGATGTTCATCTTTAAACTTGATAAAAATCAAGATGTCATCTAAATAAACAACAACAATTTTATAAATATAATCTTTAAACTTGATAAAAATCAAGATGTCATATGTTAGGATTCCCAAAGATACTGAGGGGGAGGGGGGGGGGGGGTGAATCGGTATCTAACTAGTGAATAAATTTACTTAACTTAAAACATGAAAAGCATATTAAAATTGTGTATCGGTAAACTAGAAATAATGCAGTAAACAAGAATAACAACAACCACATGAGAAGCACACCATAACACAATATTTTAACGAGGAAACCCGGTGTGGGAAAAACCTCGGTGGGATTTGTGACCCACAATATTCACTTACTGGCCAATAAGGGAATATTACTTATACAAAAGGGGCCTGCACATGCAGGAAGGCCAAGTGCCTAGAGCTCACTGCTCAATTACAAAAGAAGTCACACTGACTTACAAAATGGATTATATTAATCCAATGTCTTGTACTGTGTCAGATTAGCATCTGCTATGCCAGATCCAGTACCGGTTTAAGCTCTGCTACATACATAAACCCTTAACCTATAATTTGCATATTAGGTCTGCATAATTTCACCTATCACCTTGTTTTTTAAATGTTCTACAATGATCTCATACATATATGAGTCATTTTACAACTCGCCATGTCGGCTTACAATGATTTTACAATTAATTACAAAATACATTATAAACAAAATTCTTGTCGGCCTGGGTGCCAGTATCCTTCCTTTCATTGCCAGTGTTTGGTGTGTCGTTGTAGAGTCTGTCATTGCCAGTATATTTGTCTTGCCAGTATCATATGATTGCAAGGTTTCCATCAATGACAAAACCTTTGATCACCTACAATTTCTCATTGGAGTGTGCATTTGCCAACAATCTCCCCCTTTGGCATTGATGGCAACACTCATGAGAAAAATCAAAAAGTGTTCAAAAAATGATATCCAAAAATAGTCTGCCAAAATTGTGTTACCAAAACTGTATGCTCAAAACTGTGTGCTCCCCCTGAGAAAATGAACCATTTTTCTCATTCCACTACTCCCCCTTTGACATCAATGACAAAGGTTGTCATTTGTTGTTAGTGGAGTCCTACCTGGATTCTTGTAACCGGTGGGTTACAATCTGAAAAATGTCTATCAAAACTAGATTTATCCCATTGTTGAATGTTTTGTAGTCTTTTATGGCTTCTTGTGTTCTCTGCACTGTACTGGTGAGTATGTGCATTTTCTCTTCCGGTGTCTTCAGTCCGGGAACTAGAGCCTCAGATATTTCTTCTCTCAAAGAAATAAGATACTCTAGTCTTGGACTAAGTCTGCATTTTAAGTCCTTTGCCTTGTCCTTTATTCCTTGTTTTTCATTTTCCAATTTCCTTATTTTCTCTTCCTGCTCTGCAATTTCTTCTCTAACTCCAAAAATGAATCTGATGCTCCAATCAGATTGCCAGCAATATTATTTATCTTTTCTTGTATTTTTCTGATCTCCTTGTCAAGATCCTCTGTTAGGACATTTGTTTTGCAGGTATCCCTGTACAGTTTCTTGAAGTCATAGATTATTTCTCCAAGTTCTGGTAAAAGGGTGTCCATTTCTTCCTTATTCTTCTTAACAATATCCTCAAAGAATTTCTCTTTTTCCTTTATCAATCTCTCCTTAAATGTATCCTCATTCAATTGATCAACAATTACTAGATTGCCGGTGATAAACTTAGACAATGTGTCTAGTTGACCTAAAGAATCTTTATTCTCAACACTGCACTTTGGTGCTATCAATTTAAGAATTGGTATGGTATCATCAATAGCCTTGTAGGCTTGTGCATTGCATTCGGTGATCTTCTTTATTGAATCTAATAAGACCTTAGTTACATTAGTAGGTTTGAATTCTATCATAACTGTTCCAGATGTTTGTCCAATAGTTTTTACAATAGCCATGCTACCGGTGGTGGTTATTTCCTTGCTTGGTTCAACCTCTGGTAGGTCAGTCTGAGTTTGCATTTCCACAAACAAATTTTTAAGATTTTCAGTTTGTATCGGTGGCATTGTCTTTGTTTGTACATGTGCTTCAACTAGTACCTGTTTGGGTTTCTCCATTTGTGTTTCAAAAGGTTTCTCTGAGTTTTCAGTTGCCGGTTTTTCAGTCTGTGCCTCTGAACTTTCCTTAGCCAGTTCTTCAGATGTTTTTTTTGTTGTATCTACCAGTTTCTTAATGGTATCCTCTATCGGTTGCTCTTCTTGTGTAGGTTTTTCTTTGTTTAACTCAACTTTTATAGCCAATGATTCAGTAGACACATCTTTCTCTTTATCCTCAGTGGTCTCCCTATCAACCACGACATTAACTTCTTGAGTATCTACATTTACTGTATACAAAATTTCTGATTCAGGGTTTATGTCTTCTACCGGAGTCTCCATACTCTCAATGGTCAGATGATTTTCAGTGGTATCTACAGGTGGAGTATCTGAAGGAGGTGGGGGCATATTGTCAGTTATTTTTAAACTTGGTGGACCACCTACCTTACCTTTACCCTTGTCCCTGTCCTTTTGATATACTTTGATGGTTTTAGGTCTGAGCAATTATTCCTCTTTTTCTTTTTCCACAAAGAAAATATCCCATCCATCAATAGTTTCCTCAGAAACTTCCTTTACTCTCCTTGCCATAAGTGCTACATGCCGAAGAGCAGTAGAAAATACTATCCGGGTAGCCTCATTGATTAGTTTGTCTATTTCATCAGGTGAGTTAATTGGATGCACTGCGAGTAATTTTTCAATCTTGATCTTTTTATCTAGTTCAACAATAGATAGTCTGTTATTATTTACTAAGTTGTCATTAGTTTTCTATCCAAAGTCATCCTATACATTCTAGTCGGTTATTACTACTGAAATATTCAGTCGGTAAGCACTAATGCAGTTGGTTATAGAAGAAAGGAGTCACAAAGTTATGTATACACCGAGCTATCTACTGAGTAACGTTCTATGTCTACCGAGCAGTAAAGAAGGTATACTGAATAATCTGAATCGAGTAGAAACATGTTACTAGATTCAATGAACCTGGACACATATGTGGAAACGTGTTACAAGAATCGATGAACAGGGAACTGTTATCACATGGGAAAATGCACTTCAAGATTTTGTATGATTTTGAGGAAGTTTATCCAATAGAATAAGTTCTATGATTATTCATTTAATGAATCTTGTTTTGTGAGATCGAAGCATGAATCGATCACCATCCCAGAGATCTATTTATACAGAGTGATTTGAGAATCAAACATGAGAGACATGTGTGACATAAGAGTAAAAAAGGAAAATCATAAGAGGACACATTGAGTTGTGACTATTACGACTGATAGAGATATTCAGAGGTCGCTGAGAGAGTCTTCAGAGAACAGTTTAAGGGACAGAGTAAATAGAAGGGTTGGCCGAGTTATTTTTATCAATTACCGAGGTATGCTATGAGCAAGGTAATCTTATATTGAGCACATAGAATCTACTATAACATTTCAGATGTAAAGTTGCAGATATTTCTAAAGACTTTATTAAATCATCTAAGTTGTAATAGAAACCTTTAACAGGGTAAAAGACTCTAACACATTTTATAAATTGTAAAGCCTTTAACCAGGTGCAACATTTTGTATAAGTGTTGTAAAATCCTTTAGCAAGGTAGATCTAAAGATCTTGATACTCCTAACAAGGTAAGCTATCAGAAATAGCTAAAGATGTAGCTCTAACTGAGCAACCTTTATTATTGCAGTAGTGAAGTTGTGGGTGCCATCCCCACCGCAGTTTTTCTCTCTAACAAAGAGTTTCTGCATAACCAAAATATTTGTCATGGAGTGAAATGTGTATGAATGTCATTTCTATAAATATGTGTTAGCTTTATATTATGAGATCAACAGTTTACAATTTATGTTTATCCGTAAGATTGTTTTTGGAGAAAAGTTTTAAAGTACTGATTCACCCCTCCCCTCTCAGTACATTAGCTTTCCTAGTTGGACCTAACAATTGATATTAGAGCTTCAATCTTGGAAAAGGGTTTAACAACCTAAAGAGAAAGATCTTATCAATGGAAGGCTATAAACAATCTTAGAGAATTGTGAATCTTCAAGAAGAATTGGATCATGATAATCAAGTGATTGCAGATATGCAGAGACAAATGCAAAGATCACTGAAAGTTAGAAGAAGGTTGTCTGATGATTTACAGGACTCACCAGAGTTGGTGGAATAAATTGAGATATCATCTGAGAATAGTATATTAGGAGAGACTGAAGAAATGATTGAAGAATTGAAAGAAAAGAACAAAGCACTGACTGAACAACTAAAAACAATGAAAAGAGAACATGAGCATTTTAGCACACAGATGATTGAAAATCTTGATGAATTAAGAACAATTGAGGATAACATAAGAGACATGCAAAGGGAAAAACAAAAGCTAGAAGCATTGGTGTCTGAAAAGAATGATGAAATCACAAGAATGATTGGAATACAACATAATATTTCTGATCAATTGGGTTATGCACATCGTGAAGCAAATCTAAAAGAAAATGAGAATCAAGCATTGAAACTTGAAGTATCAAGATTGACCAATGAACTTGAAGTAGAGAAGAAATCAAAAGAAACACTGAAGAAAAATTATGAAGCATCAAGGATGTTGGATGAGCAACTAAATATAAGAAGACCCAACAAAGATGCAGGACTCGGTTACAAAGAAAAACACCTTACCGAGAAAGGGAACAACACCACCGAGAGAGGGGAATCATCACAACAAGCTAGAAACAAGGAGAACATCAAAGGAAAGAAGCCTATCTGTAACTACTGTGGAAAACAAGGACATACTGCCAACATGTGCCAAATCAGAAAAGGTAAGCAACTGAATGTCACTAGGTCTGATGGTTACTGTTACAATTGCAATAAGTATGGTCACACATCTAAACAATGTAGGACAAAGTCTACTAGCAACTTTCAGAAGGCAAAATTCAAGGGGTTTTGAAAAACTGCAATAGATATGGACACAATACCGAGAAGTGTTGGTTTAAGCAGAAAAACTATATGAGGTCTTCACACCGAGCAAATACTAGAAGCTACCGAACTCACATAGATCTTAACCGACAGTATACTGCAATACCATGGGATTACAATACAAGGATATGGTGTGAATGCTGTGGAAGATATGGACATATAAGTGCCAACTGCATGATAAGGTTTGGTATGAACAACCGAAGATCATGGAGAAATCCAGGTATGGCATGCTTTCATTGTCATAAAGCTGGACACTTGGCTGAGAACTTCAGAGATCAACCAAGAGGAGATAATGAGGAGATAAAAATCAAATTATAGAAAATTTGGAAAAGAAAGGAAATTGAGTCAAAAAATGAAGAAAATGAAGAAATCACCTTACCTACCGAGTTAGGTGCATCTACTTCGAATTAATCAGTAAAGGTATGAAGGGACTGCATTATCTCAAGGTTAGAACCTAACAATTCCTATTTTATCATGCACTTAATGTCAAAATTCGCATAGCTAAGATGCATTAGCAAGTTTGAAATTATATCTAGTCTTTTGGAGTACTAGAGAAGTCGGTAAGTGCAGGAAGCCTATCTAGTCCATAAAAGCATAAAAGGAAGTTAATCGGTTTAGTGGAACCGAGTGCATTTAATGTTTTCTTACCTAACTGCACAAAGCCCGATAAGGTAAAATGTGTACTTAAAGTTCTTCGCGCTGTCATTTTACACTTACCAGTTATCAAAGAACAGAGCTAAGCGATTCAAAGGCAATCAAACATCTCCCAAGAAAATTTCAAGGTATTTATACAACATTCTCAACGCATTTGCAAGATAGTTAACGGTCAATATCAGTTGTGAACATCTGCATTATATTTACTAAGTTGAAAGCATTTTCTGGTTAGTTAAAACCCTAAGCTCTTTCGTTAGTAGAAATCCAAGTTTGTAATGGCTCCTAAGGTGCAGAAACCTGTTGTAGTTGAGATTATTGAGAACCCCTCATTGAAATATTCCTTACCTCCCAAAGTTGCATCTGAACCTGATGAGAAAATTGCATTTTCTCTTATTCTGGATAGGGTTCTATTGGTTGAAGATGTCAGATTCTACTCTAAGTGTTGTGTTGAAGAGCTAGGTCATACTGAGATCAAGGACATTTATGATGAGTTATTTACTGATGGAATCCTAGACAACAAGTATGAACATATCAAAGTCAAGGGATTGACCGAAGCCCTAACCTACCCCCGAGTTTTCAAACCCCAATGGGTTAAATTTGTTTTGAGCAGAGTTCATGATGACTTTATGTGGTTAGAGGAGCAATCGTTCAAAATCAACAAGGAGATCATTCACATTCTAACTGGATACCCTATATACGACCATGCCCGAGCACAAAAAATGATTTCACAGAAGGAATTGATATCTTTAACTGGAGTTGACTCTGACTGTAGAGGTCTTAAATTGAATAATGTTACAGATGCAGAGCTAAAATTTGCAATTAGAGTCATAGGTTATTGTTTCTTTAAATTGGCAAGAGAAAACAGTGTACCATGTGCAGCTGTAGTTTGGCCTACAAGATTGTGAAAAAGGGGATGAAGATTGATCTATGCGAAGTATTGTTGAAAAACCTATTTGAAAATCTCAACACTATAAGAAAACCTAAGAAGAATAACTCGACAAACACACTAAAGTTTGGGTCACTCATAGTGTGCATGTTTTTCTATTTTCAAAAATCCTTCCCATTAGTCGGTAACATAGCTTGGGAATTACACCGACCAATCACCCATCAAATAAATGACTTTATCAATCAGTTAGGTGATAATTTCAATGAGATTATGGATGATTAATTTAGCAAATTTCAAGAAAAGATGCATAACAGGTACAGAATTCCACCCCAGTTAGTGGAAAAATATAAGGATGATATATGTTTTGAAGTGGACACCGACTACTGTTATGTCAATGCAGTAGAGCCTAGAACTCAATCTCTACCGGCCATGGGTTATGAGATGGATTTTGATATTTCTCAACAACAGATAGATGCCCTCTTGACACTTCCAAGACATGCTATCGAGATCAGGTATGGTACCTATGAAGAGGTTAAAGAAAAAGTGAAAATGAGCATAGTCGTACCGAAGGCTATAAGAAAAGCCACTAAAATGATCAAAGTGCTCACTGAGAAATTTGGAGAAGGTTCTACCTCCACTCCTAGCAAGAGTGATCAACTTGCAAAGGAGGAAGAATCTGAGGCTCAGGAAGCAGCAATTACTCTGAGCACTGAGTTGCCAAAAGGCAAAATTTTGAAAAGGAAGAAACATGATACAACAAAGGTATCATCGACTCCTCTAGTGAAGTGCCCCTACACTAGATCATCTGCAGTGTCTCCCGGTAAGAAGCAAAAAAATGTTGAAATACCTAAGGTAACAAGAACTTATAAGAAGTCAAACAGGAGACTCATTTTGAATAAAGAGTCAAGTGACACAAAATCTGAAGATGCAAGCAAATTTCAGATTGTTAAAAGCACCAAGGATGATGTACACAGTGTGGACAATTTTTGCACAAATCTGAAACAATATGGTGGATTTGGGTCATTCAGGTATGTTAAATATGACTCCAGAACTGAAGATGAGAAGAGGCAAATAGAAGAATCAGTAGTTTGTACACTTCTTAAATTCTGAGTAGTTCCTCTGGAAGTAACTGAATTTCTTCCTAAAACATTGTATTCACACATTGACACTAGGTGGCAATATGCAATGAACTCAGAGAAACAGGTCAGAGAAAGAGTTTTGGTACATCTCTTTCCAGATATGTCGGTAGAAGACATAAGAAAACATCTGAAGAATTACAAAACTAACTTTCAAGTAAAGCAAAGGGCCTTGAAAATGATGAATGGTCTTTATCTTGAAGTTGAGAATGAAACCAAAGTCAAATGGCAAGAAATATTCCGAATCAGGAATGCTGAGCATGAAGATGAAGTTGAAATAGTTGACATTACCGAGCAAGATCCTACTTCAACCATTCAACTTGATGAGAATGTCATGGACGTTGAGGCACAGGAACAAGAGATGATAGAAGGAAATGCCTATGCCAAACTGGTATCAAGTGAATCAATTTTGGAACAAGTCAAGTCCTATCCTCCAGTAACTCAGCAAGTTTCACTCGAGAAACCTCAGGACACTAATCAAGGCAAAGAGGGCCAATAGTCTACAAAAAAGAATCTACTTCTCAGGCCACCAGGGAACAGACTTCTCAAGCACTGACATGCACTGAAACTATTGCCATTGAGACCCCAAGCAACGAATCATCGAAGGACACATCAGAGGCTAAGGGAACTGACAAAAGTGTTGCCTCTACTGAGAAACCTACTGAGGGTGATCAAGCCTCCAAGACATTGTCCTCATTCAACCGGTGAAAGCCTCATCATCCAAAGAAAAGAAAGTGAAGAAGCATAGTTTCAAGGTAGATCTGTCAAAGCCTATTGTGTTACCAAATGTTGATATCCCAAAAGTAAAAGGGCAAGCACTTATTGAATTCAGAGAACTATGTAAAGCCAAAATAGAACAAGAAAGACAAATGGCTATTCACAAGAAGAACCGAGTACTTCAGAAGGTTAAAGCATTATTAACAGACATGCTACCTGAAGCTACCGTGAATGAAGATGTTGCCATCCATATACAACTAGATGAACTACTCACTAAATTAGAAGCATCAGGAGTAGATGCATCCGAATATCTTAGCAAGTTGAAGGACAAAGAGCTAACTGCCAAAATGATTGAAGAAGTGCAGAAAGCCATTGCTATAAGTAAAGTCAAGCTTGTTGGAGTCATTGTTGAGTTGTCCCCTCAACTCAAACATATTCTTTATCTATTTTAGAAACTCTGTACATTTTCATTATTTATTAAGGATATCAAACATATGACCGAAGTCATTGAACAAGAGATTACCAATCTCTCCAATAAATTGACCACCGAGCCAAATTCTGTTCAGAATTTCTATACCAAACTACAAATTCTTATGGCTCAACAGTTAGAACTTCGGAATGAAGAGCACAAAATAAGGATGGATATCATGACTCTTTAGACCTTATTTATTCCCCACTTATCATCAGTGCAAGAGCAGATCAACCGGGCTACCCACCTATCCACTCAGCCAGAGGGAAGCACTTTAGATAGTTTGATTTCACTATTAGCTGATATTACAGCTTAGAATTCCTAATGGACAGTGTCAAGGATGCACTCTCCACTGCTCTCACCGATGCCAGTACAAAATATAAATCTATTTTTGACCAATTACCTCCACCTAATGGCAATTAGTTTTGATGTTTGTCAAAAAGGGGCAGTGTACCGAGTATAAGAGGGAGTGTACCAAGCAGAACAGAGTAACCAAATGAACAGTTGAATTTGACAGGGGGAGCATGCTGTGATCACCGAGCAATTGATCACAAGTGCATACAAACTAAAGTTATGTACAATATATTGATAAGGGGTGTATATATATATTTGAGTATGTTACTATGTATTGACAATTGCATATACTGTCATTTTAGTCAAATTTTGTAAGTATATAGATTTTGAGTTATGACTTTGAAAGGAGTTTTTTCAAACATACCAAACTAATGTCAAAAGGGGAGATTGTTATTATTTACGAAGTTGTCATTAGTTTTATGTCCAAATTCATCCTATATATTCTAGTCGGTTATTACTACCGAAATATTCAGTCGGTAAGCACTAATGCAGTCGGTTACAGAAGAAAGGAGTCACAAAGTTATGTATACACCGAGTTGTCTATTGAGTAACGTTCTATGTCTACCAAGCAGTAAAGAAGGTATACTAAGTAATCTGAACTGAGTAGAAACGTGTTACCATATTCAATGAACCTGGACACATATGTGGAAACGTGTTACAAGAATCGAGGAACAGGGAACCGTTATCACATGGGAAATTGCACTTCAAGATTTTGTATGATTTTGAGGAAGTTTATCCAATAGAATAAGTTCTATGATTATTCATTTAATGAATCTTGTTTTGTGAGATCAAAGCATGAACCGTTCACCGTCCCAGAGATCTATTTATACAGAGTGATTTGAGAATCAAACATGAGAGACATGTGTGATAGAAAAGTTAAAAAGGAAAATCATAAGAGGACACATTGAATTGTGACTGTTACGACTGACAGATATATTCAGAGGTCATCGAGAGAGTCTTCAGAGAACAGTTTAAGGGATAGAGTAAACAGAAGGGTTTACCGAGTTGTTTTATCAATTACCGAGGTATGCTATGAGCAAGGTAATCTTATATTGAGCACATAGAATCTGCTATAACATTTCAGATGTAAAGTTGTAGATATTTGTAAAGATTTTATTAAATCATTTGAGTTGTAATAGAAACCTTTAACAGGGTAAAAGACTCTAACAAAGTCTATAAATTGTAAAGCCTTTAACCAGGTGCAACATTTTTTATAAGTGTTGTAAAATCCTTTAGCAAGGTAGATCTAAAGATCTTGATACTCCTAACAAGGTAAGCTATCAGAAATAGCTAAACATGTAGCTCTAACTGAGCAACCTTTATTATTGTAGTAGTGAATTTGTGGGTGCCATCCCCACCACAATTTTTCTCTCTAACAAAGAGTTTCTACGTAACCAAAATATTTGTGTCATGGAGTGAAATGTGTATGAATTTTATTTCTATAATTATGTGTTATCTTTATATTATGAGATCAACAGTTTACAATTTATGTTTATTAGTAAGATTGTTTTTGGAGAAAAGTTTTAAAGTACTGATTCACCCCTCCCCTCTCAGTACATTAGCTTTCCTAGTTGGACCTAACATAGTCTTCTAGCTTCTAACCTCCTATACAAGTCACTTGGAATTTCATCAACAACTTTCATTAAGAATTTCTTGTATATGTCTAAGTGTAAGATTACACTGTTCTCTATACTTTCCTTATCATCAGTTGATAGTGTACTGTACAATTTGTTGATATTCTTCAGCTTACCATCCTCTATAATTTCACTAAGAAGTTTCTCAATAAGAGCAAAAGTTTGTTTCACCTTCTTCTTAGGAGTCAACTTCTTTGCCGGAGGCCTTACTACCTGTTGCTTCTGTCTTGTCCTTCTAGGTGTAAGAGAAGGTGTCGGTGAAGGTTTTCTTTTCCTCTCAACTCTCTTGAATACAACAGGTATGTCACTTTTTGAAGAAGTTCCAACCGGTGAAAGGTGAGTTTCCGGTTGAAGTGCTTCCAACTCACTCTCAGTTATACCATTTTATTTTAGCATATCTTCCTTGATTGCCTTTGCCTGCCGAGTTCCTTTTTGAACCTTTGCTTCTACTTTCTTAACTCTTTTCCTTGATTGTATAGTGCTCTCAATTGTTTCTGCACTACCAAATACCTTCTCTTCTGGTTCCTTAGGAGCTTCAAGGAGGGATTTTGCATAGGTTTATATGATGTTATCATCTATCTCATAGCCCATTTTAGTTACCCAAATGGTTCTAGGGATAACTGCCTCCATCCAAATTTCATATTTCTTTATCACAAAATAGATTTGTTTTTGATACTTATCCACAATAGCTTGTGATAACCTTACTCCATTTTTCATTCGAGCCTTTAGAGTTTGAAAATGCTCATTTATGTTTTTCTCCCTGTTCTCACCCATATTGTTCAAAAGTTCTGATATTTGATTTCCTACCGGTATATCAAATCCAAGATCTCTAGCATCAATACCGGGTACTTGTTTGGTTATGTACAACATCAGACAAACAAGTAAGTTTCCAAATCTGAATGTTCCTTTCTTGTCTCTCTTGATCTTACCCAGATTGTCTATCAACTCATCTTTGAGCCATTCACATATGTCTATCCTTGCATTATCATTTTCCATATCATAGGCACTCTTAATACATAGGCTAGAAACTAAGTTTAACCTATTTGCATGTGTAGCCTTATAACCTAAGATCATATTGATAAATCTGATATTTACATCCTTCACATTGTTTACCCTTAGAGATCTCTTATCAAATGTTGCACCGGTTAGGTTTGTCACTAAGTCATTTGAGACCTTCTTAGTTTTGTCAGGTCTATTGTCAGTGGAGGGTAACCCTGTTACTGCTTTTACTGCTTCTTTTGTGATTTTGTGAATAGAGTCTAACTAGAAGAATTCATCATGTACTCTTCTTAGCATAATCCTTATGATATCCTTGGGGAAATCTGGGATGCTAAGAATTTCAGTGAAACCTAGGGTTTCTACTATCTTATGTTCAGGTTTGATATTTCCGGATTCATCACAGATTACAATCTTATACATATTTTTAATTTCATCATCACCTAGTTCATCAATATGACAATGTATATACATTCTAGGGTCTTCAACATATACTAATCCTTTAGGGATTTGAGAGAATGCACCTATGCTATCATCTTTCTTAGCAATTTCGGGAACTAGCTGAAAAATGGGTCTAGGTTGCTTAACAACTTCAACAACAGTAGGGTTTGCGATAAATTCAAGAGTGGACAAAGATGCCATAGCTATAAATACCTCAATCTGCCTTAAGGATGAATGATTTGATAGATTGATTCACTTCTTTCTTGGAATGCCTTCGCTCAGGAATTTTCGCGCTCTCGAAGATTTGAATGTTTGGTGAATGAAAAAGGAGCCAAAACACTTGCTTTATAATGTTATTTTTGCCAACTACCACATTTAATGCTTTTCGGTTAAGTCATTACTTAACTCATCTGCCGGTATAGAAGTAATTTCAACTTCTCACCATCAACCGAGGGAATAATAACATGTTTTTCATTTAGTTGCTAAACCCCCAAAAGAGTTTTGTTCAGGTAGATGAAGAGTCTCCTGCCGATGGAGTGTTACTACGTTCTGCTGGTGGAGGAGTATTCATATCAACATTTTGATCTGACCTTCTATCCATTGTTTTGAGAATTCTTGCTTTACATCTTCAACTTTTTCTTTACCTTTCAAACTAGGACCTTTGTTATTTGCCAGTGAGGGCTTGCTTCTACAAAATTTAGCAATATGTCCAATCTTGCTGCAGGCATAACAAGTCACATTGTTCTTCTGAATAGCTTTTCCATATCCTATGCCGGTATGTGTTCTGCATTGATTAGATAAGTGTCCAAATCTTCCACAAACATAACATCTCACATTCATTCTGCAATTTTCTGAATTGTGACCAACTTGTTGCATTTAGAACATTGATCGATGGGTGTATTAGTGTTCTGATCATGATTGTTTGCAGTACTGGAGCTTTCACCAACTTCAAAGCCAAGGCCATTTGTATCACCATTAGGTTTCTAATTTTTCAGCATGTCACCAAGTTCTTCTGAAGTTTTTTTGAATTTCTCCTTGTGATGATTTGTAGCAGCTAGTTCATTCTCCAAGATTCCTTTCTGTCTTATGAGTTCAGTCTTGTCATTTTATGTGTGCATTAGATCTGTCTTCAACATATCATTTTCATGACTAAGTCTTGTATTTTTATTTCTAGCATCATTTAGTCTTCTAACCAAGTCTTCTTCATTCTTCTTTCTATCTTCAATTTCTTTACAAAATCTCATAGTCATATCCTACATCTCATTCTGTGTTGTATTGATCTCTTGTCTTAGCTTGTTTACCAGATCATTAAGAGTTTCCTTTTCATCATTCTCATTCTGCATCTTTTCACAAAGTTCTCTTCTCTCATTTCTTGCAATGGTAAGATTTTCTTGAAGTGCTTGAATGTGAAAGGATTCCCATAGATACTGAGAGCGGGGGGGGGGGGGGGGGGGGGGTGAATCAGTATCTAACCGGTTAAATGAATTTCTTAACTTAAAACATGTAGAACAAATTAAAACTGTGTACTGGTAAACAAAAAGTAATGCAATAAACAGAGACAAAAGCAACCACATGAAAAACACACCATAACACAGTAGTTTAACGAGGAAACCCAGTGTGGGAAAAACCTTGGTGGGATTTGTGACCCATAATATTCACTTACTAGCCAATAAGAGAATATTACTACTACAAGAGGGGCCTGCACATGCAGGAAGGCCAAGTGCCTAGAGCTCACTGCTTAATTACAAAATGGGAAGTCTCACTAACTTACAAAATGGATTATACAAATCCAATGTGATGCACTGCTTCAAAATAGCATCTACTATGCCAGATCCAGTACCGGTTTATAGCTTTGCTTCTTACATAAACCCTTAACCTATAATTCACATAATAGGTCTGCCTTATTTCACCTAATTACATTCTTCCATGCTTACATCATTATTCTTGCAATGTTCTACAATGAATTCTCTTATATAAGAGTCATTTTACAACTTGCCAAGTCGGCTTACAATGATTTTACAATAATAAACAAAATATATTATCAACAAAATTCTTGTCGGCTTCTGTGCTGGTATGCTTCCTTTCACTACCGGTGTCGGTGGTCTGTGTGTCGGTGTAGAATCTGATCTTGCTAGTGCCGGTGGATTGCCTTGCTAGTGTCATAGGATTGTAAGGTTGCCATCAATGACCAAACCTTCAATCACCTACAATGTCTCATTGGAGCGTGCATTTGCCAACAATCTCCCCCTTTGGCATTGATGGTAACACTCATGAGAAAAATCCAAAAAGTGTAACCAAAAATTGAAGTCCAAAAATTTTACCAAAAATGTGTACCAAAAGAATATGTGAACTCCCCTTGAGCAGATGAGTCTTTTGCTGATTATTTTTCTCATACCACTACTCCCCCTTTGGCATCAATGACAGAGGTTGTCAAGGTGTCAATAGAGTGTGGTTTCCTGTCTCAACCTTGTAACTGGTTGGTTACAATTTAAAAAAGATCTGCCAAAACTAAATTCAGGATTTTAAGAAACTTTTTGCTATCTTTTATTGCTGCCTCTGTCCTCTGAATTGTACCGGTGAGGTGTTGCATTTGCTCTGTCGGTGTTTTCTGTCCTTGTACCAATGCATTAGATATTTCTTTCCTTAAGGATGTGAGGTAGTCCAGTTTTGGACTTAGTCTCCATTTAAGATCCTTAGCCTTACTTTTTATTCTCTCCTTTTCTTTTTCCAGTTTTAGTAGTTCTTCCTCAAAACATGTTATCTTCTACTCAAAAACTGATAATGAATCAGATGAATTAATGAAATTGTCAACTAGTTTATTAATTTCTTCCTGTATCTTGCTCATTTTCCTATCTATGTCAACTGTCAAAAAGTTAGTCTTACAAGTGTCTCTATACAAAGTTTTGAATTCCTTTAATGTGCTACACAGTTTAGGTAGAAGTGTGTCAAACTGCCTTGTACACTTCTTTATTTGTTCCTCAAAGAATTTCTGTTTTTCTTTTTCTATCCTCTCATTGAATGCCTCCTCTTTGATTTGTTCAACTGTCACAGTGTTGTCAGTAATATACTTAGACAAAGTGTCAAGTTGACTCAAAGATTCCTTATTATCTACATTACATTTTGGAGCTATCATCTTCAAAATTGGAATTGTATCATCTATAGCTTTGTATGCCTGTGAGCTACAATCTGTTATTTTCTTTATGGAGTCTAAAAGAACTTCATTTACATTTGTTGATTTGAATCCTGCTGTTGAAGAGACAACACTCTGAATTCCGCCGGTGGGAGCAGTATCCTTGCTTGTTGTGACCTCTGGTAGGTCAGTCTGTGTTTCCATTTCCTTAAGCAATGGTTTGTCTTGCTCAGCTATTGCTGGTGGCACTGACTCTGTATTAACCTGTTGCTGTGCTGGAGCCTATTGCTATGCTTGTTGCTCTGTTTGTTGATCAACCTGTTGCTCTTCTTATTGTTCTGTGATATCATTTGCCGGTTTTCCTTCTGTGTTATTTGTTACCGGTGGCTCACTAGTCATATCTGTCTTACTAGTTGTGTCCTTATCTACCACAATGTTAACTTTCTGAGTATCAATATCAATGTGTATAATACCTCAGAATTAGGATTTGTATCCTCTTATGGTATATCCATACTCTCATCAGCCAGTTGATCTTCAACTATTGCTACCGATGGAGTATCTAGAGGCGGTGGGGGTAGATTATTTGTTATTTTAATGCTCAGAGGTCCACCAATCTTGCCTTTTCCCTTATCCTTGTCTTTCTAATATACTTTGATTGGTTTGGGGTTTTTGTATTCTTCTCGCTTATCCTTCTCAACAAGGAATATGTCCCATGCATTTGCAGTTTCCTCTACAACCTCATTTACTCTACCAACCATCAGTGCAATATGCCAGTGTGCAGTGGAGAATACTGACTGGTTAGCCTCTACAATCAGATCATCTATTTCCTTTGGTGATTTTACTGGGTAAACAACAAATATTTTTTCCACTTTTATTTTCTTGTCAAGCTCTACAACAACTTGCCTTCTTGCTTCAAGTCTTTTAAATAGTTCAGCTGGTAATTTATCCACAACTTGCATCAAGAATTTCTTGTAGATATCCAAATGTAGAATTACATTGTTTTCAACTTTTTCTTTGTCATCAACTGATAGTGAATCATATAATTTGTTGATGTTCTTAAGCTTTCCTTCCTCTGTTATTTCATCCAACAGTCTGTCCTTTTATTTGGTGTTAACTTTTTCTTCTTAGGAGTTATTTTCTTAGCCGGGGGCCTCACTACCTGTTGTTTTTGTCTGGTTCTTCTAGGCGAAGGTGTAGTTACCGGTGAAGGTTCTCTTTTCCTCACAACTCTTTTAAATGCGGCTGGCATATCACTCTCTAAAGAAGTTGCTACCAGTGAAAGGTGAGTTTCAGGTTGTAGTGCTTCTAACTCATCTTCAGTGATACCAGTTTGTTTGAGTACATCTTCTTTGATAGCCTTAGCCTACCTTGATCCTCTTCTCACTGTTGCTTCTACCTTCTTTACTCTTTTCTTAGATTGGATTTGATTTTCAATAGTTTCAGCACTGCCAAATACCTCTTCCTTAGGTTCCTTAGGTGCTTCCAGAAGGGCTTTTGCATATGTTTCAATTATGTGATCATTTGTTTTATAACCCATCTCAGTAACCTAAATTGTTCTTGGGATAACTGCCTCCATCCAGATCTCATCCTTCTTAATGACAAAACATATTTCATCCTTATATTTATTTACAATTTCTTGTGATAGTCTGATTCTAGTGTTCATCTGGGCCTTCAATGCTTGAAAGTACTCATTAATATTCTTTTCTTTGTTTTCACCCATGTTGTTCAATAAGTCAGACATTTGTTTGCCTATCGGTATGTCAAAACCAAGATTTTTGTTACCTATATTGGGCACCTGTTTTGTTATATGTAGCATTAAAAAGACAAGTAAATTACCAAATCTAAATGTCCCCTTTTTGTCCTTCTTAATCTTTCCCAGATTGTCAATAAGTTCATCCTTCAACCATTCACACACATCAATTTTCACATTATCCTTAATCATATCATAAGCACTCTTTATGCATAAGCTAGAAACTGAATTTAGCCTATTTGCATGTGTTGTTTTGTAGCCTAGAATCATGCTAATGAATCTCACATTGATGTCGGTTATATCATTCACCCTTAAAGACCTTTTTTCGGATGTTACACCTGTTAGGTTCATTACTAGGTCATTTGAGACCTTCTTTGTCTTGTCAAGTCTGTTACTGGTGGAGGGTAACCCTGTTACAACTTTTACAGCCTTAGTTATTTTGTGAACCGAATCTAGCCAAAAGAATGCACCATGTACCCTGCTTAATACTATCCTTATAACTTCCTTAGGGAAATTCAGAATGCTAAGAATTTAGTGAATCCTAGGGTTTAAATTATTTTGTGTTCAGGTTTCACATTACCGGAATCATCACATATGATAGTCTTGTACATGTTCTTAATTTCTTCATCACCTAATTCTTCTATGTGGCAATGAATATACATTCTAGGGTCTTCTGCAAAAACTACTTCCTTGGGGATTTGAGAAAATGCACCAACATTATCATCCTTCTTTGCTATTTTGGGAACTAACTAAAATACGGGCCTAGGGTGCTTGATTACTTCCACTACAGTAGGGTTTGCTATAAATTCAGGTACAGAAGAAGATGCCATGATTATAAATACCTTTTTCTTCCTTTGGAAAGATTGATTGCTGAATTGCTTTGCTTCTTGCTCGAAAATGCCTTAGCTCTGGAAATTTCACACTCTTTGAATGTTTGAATGATCGGTGAAGTAAAACAGAGCCAAAAACATCGATTTATAATGTTAATTTGCCAACTACCACATTTAATGCATGTCGGTTAAGTAATCACTTAACTTTATCTGTCGGTATAGAAGTAATTTCAACTTCTTACCATCAACTGAGGGAATAATAGCATATTTCACATTTGATTGCCAAACCCTCAAAGGAATTTTCTTCAATTAGATGAAGAGACTCCTGTCGGTGGAGTACTACTCTGTTCTGCTGGTGGAGGAGTATTCCTGTCAACATTCAGTTCTAATTTCCTGATCCATTGTTTTGAAAATTCATGCTTAACTTCTTCAACTTTTTCTTTTCCTTTCAAACTAGGACCTTTGTTGTTTACTGGTGAGGACTTGCTTCTACAAAATTTAGCAATATGTCAAATTTTGTTACATGCATAACAAGTCACATTATTTTTCTGAATAGCCTTTCCATATCCTATGCCGGTTTGTGTTTTGCATTGATTAGATAAGTGTCCAAATCTTCCACAAATATAACATCTCACATTCATTCTGCAATTTTTAGAATTATGGCCAACTTTGTTGCATTTTGAACATTGACCGGTGGGTGTATTGGTATTATGATAATTTCTAGATCTACATTGATTTACTCTATGACCATACTTGTTATAGTTAAAGCATTTTCCATTGAATTTATAAGTAGTAGGTTGTCTTACCGGTTTGCTATGATCTTGTGTGTTTGCAATACCAGAGCTTTCACCAACTTCAAAGCCAAGTCCACAAGTGTCACCATTAGGTTTCTGATTCTTCAACAAGTCACCAAGTTCTTTTGAGCTTTTCTTGAATTTCTCTTTGTGCTGATTTGCAGTATCCAGTTCTCTTTCTAAGATCTCTTTGTGCCTCATAAGTTCATTGGAGTCATTCCGTGTATGCATCAGATTTGTCTTCAACAAATCATTTTCATAGCTAAGTCTTGTGTTCTCATTTGCTGCATCACTTAGTCTTCTAGTCAAATCTTCTTCATTCTTCTTTCTATCTTCAATTTCCTTACAAAATCTCATAGTCACATCCTGCATCTCATTCTTTATTGTCATGTTTTCTTGTTTCAGTTTGTTTATCTGATCATTAAGAGTTTCCTTTTCATCATTCTCATTTTGCATCTTTTCACAAAGTTCTCTTCTCTTATTTCTTGCAATGGTAAAATTTTCTTGAAGTTCTTGAATAATATCCTGAGCTGCCTTTAGATCATCTTCAAGTTTGATATTTTTTAATTTTTCTATATCATAGTCTGAGAGAGCTGCTTCTAATATCTTCATCAAATTTTCCATCTCTACCGGTGTCAGGATCTTCCTCAAGCTATTAGGCTTCTGAAAATAGAGGACCAAGCTCTGATACCAATTGATAGGATTCCCACAGATACTGAGAGGGGGGGGGGGTGAATCAGTATCTAACTGGTTAAATGAATTTCTTAACTTAAAACATGTAGAACAAATTAAAACTGTGTACCGGTAAACAAAAAGTAATGCAATAAATAGAGACAAAAGCAACCACATGAAAAACACACAATAACATAGTAGTTTAATGAGGAAACCCGGTGTGGGAAAAACCTCAGTGGGATTTGTAACCCACAATATTCACTTACTGGCCAATACAAGAATATTACTGCTACAAGAGGGGCCTGCACATGCAGGAAGGCCAAGTGCCTAGAGCTCAGTGCTCAATTACAAAATGGGAAGTCTCACTGACTTACAAAATAGATTATACAAATCCAATGTGATGTACTGCTTCAAAATAACATCTACTATGCCAGATCCAGTACCGGTTTATAGCTCTGCTTCTTACATAAACCCTTAGCCTATAATTCGCATAATAGGTCTGCCTTATTTTGCCTAAATACATTCTTCCATGCTTACATAATTATTATTGCAATGTTCTACATTGAACTCTCTTATATCAGAGTCATTTTACAACTTTCCAAGTCGTCTTACAATGATTTCACAATAATAAACAAAATATATTATCAACAAAATTCTCGTCGGCTTCTGTGTCGATATGATTCCTTTCACTGTCGGTGCCAGTGGTCTGTGTGGCGGTGTAGAATCTGATCTTGCTAGTGCTGGCGGATTGCCTTGCCGGTGTCATAGGATTGTAAGGTTGCCATCAATGACAAAACCTTCAATCACCTACAATGTCTCATTGGAGTGTGCATTTTCTAACAGAATGATATCCTAAGCAGCCTTTAGATCATCTTCAAGTTTGATATTCTTCACCTTTTCTCCATCATAGTCAGAAAGAGCTGTTTCTAATTGCTTTCTCAAGTTTTCCATCTCTACCGGTGACAAGATCTTCCTCAAGCTGTTAGGCTTCTGAAAATAGAGGACTAGGCTCTGATACCAATTGTTAGGATTCCCAAAGATACTGAGAGGGGGGGTTGAATCAATATCTAACCGGTGAATAAATTTACTTAACTTAAAACATGAAAAGCATATTAAAACTATGTACCAGTAAACTAGAAATAATGTAGTAAACATGAATAACAACAACCACATGAGAAGCACACCATAACATGGTATTTTAATGAGGAAACCCGGTGTGGGAAAAACCTTGGTGGGATTTGTGACCCACAATATTCACTTACTGGCCAATAAGGTAATATTACTTATATAATAGGGGCCTGCACATGTAGGAAGGCCAAGTGCCTAGAGCTCACTCCTCAATTACAAAAGAAGTCACACTGACTTACAAAATGGATTATATTAATCCAATGTCTTGTACTGCTTCAGGTCAGCATCTATTATGCCAAATCCAGTACCTGTTTAAGCTCTGCTACATACATAAACCCTTAACCTATAATTCACATATTAGGTCTGCATAATTAGGCCTATCACCTTGTTTTTTAAATGTTCTACAATGATCTCATACATATATGAGTCATTTTACAACTCGCCATGTCGGCTTACAATGATTTTACAATTAATTAAAATACATTATAAACAAAATTCCTGTCGGCCTGGGTGCCGATATCCTTCCTTTCATTGTCGGTGTTTGGTGTGTCGGTGTAGAGTCTGTCGTTGCCGGTGCCAGTATATTTGTCTTGCCGGTATCATATGATTGCAAGGTTGCCATCAATGACAAAACCTTCAATCACCTACAATTTCTCATTGGAGTGTGCATTTGCCAACAACCTCTTTATTCTTCTCTAGTGCCATTTTATAAACTTCCTTATTAGGTAATGAGGCTCCAGTTATGAAATTAATTTGGTGACTCATGGCATGTTGAGGAGGCAAGGTTGCAGGTGCTCCATCACTGATAATGTCATTAAACTGATTCAGAATCTTCTACACTTCATTGGGGATACATACTTTATTATCCTTGATTTCTTCTTTTGGTTTTACTACAAGTGCAAACCCCACTCCTTCTGCTTCCTTGAGAGTGTTAAGGAACTCCTTCTCTCCAACTAGAAACACATTGGAACCTTTAGATTTTCCCTCTTCTTGGTCTCCTATGGACTGAATTTTATAGGTAATCCCATCTTTTTGAAAAGTATAAGAATTCTTTTCCCCATGGTGTATTGCTTTCCTGTCAAATTGCCAAGGCCTACCTAGGAGTAGGTGGCATGCATCCATTGGCAAGATGTCACACAATATTTTGTCCTTATAGCCTCCTATAGTGAACTCCACCCAAGTTTGTTCATTCGCTAGAACATGCTGCCCCTTGTTGAGCCAAGTAACCCTATAAGGATCACTATGTGGGATTATTTGTAGGTTGAGCTTACTTACTGCTTCTTCTGACACTATGTTATTAGTGGAATTTGAATCCACCACCACTCTACATACTTTACCCATAATCTTGCATTCTATCCTAAACAAGGATCTTCTTTGGCTAGGTTCCTCCTTAACCGGTTCTTTGATCAAGACTCTTCTCACCACGATAGTCTCTCCAACCTCAAAATCTAAACTCACTTCTAATGCCTTCATATTTGTTGCATCTTCTTGAATATAACTTACTCTCCTCTCACCTCCTTCGGATAAAGAATACTTCTCAGGACATCTATAGGCCAAGTGTCCAAGTTGATGGCAATTGTAGCACCTCATTGTGGCGAAATAGGACCCTCTTCTTGATCCACTAGACCTTCCTCTACTAGAGTTGCTAGATCCCCTTCCTCTATAGCTCCACTTGGATGAACTTCGACCAAGTCAAGGCTAATCCTCTCAATCTAGATTTGGCTACCTTCACCTTTTGTGATTAACTAATCCCATCACATTCAAAGTGTTTCTCCAATCCTTCAATCCATTCCATGACTACTTCTGGTTCCATTTTTCCACAAAAAAGTGGCAGTCCTTCTAGGGACTTCCCTCCTAAGGCTTTGATGGCTCTAAGGAAAGGTTCTTCAGGTAGTATAGGATCTGGTTCAGCTGTGCCATCCTATTCTACTACTTCTTTACCCTTTGTTGTCTTGATGGTGATTGTAATGAATTCATCATATGTTGTCATTGATGAAACACATACACACACATGTTCATATTGTCTACCGGTGTAACTTCAAAGTTGTTTATAGTACAACTGATATACTAGAGGTTTATTTCTAACCGGTACTTGGTGACAACTGGTATATATACATGGAGAAAACCGGTGGATCGACATAACTCGACAACAACATGAAGATTTAGTGAAGATTATCACAGGAGCATCCAGGATAATGGTTTACATGTTTAAGTCCAACAAGTGGTTTATATGTTTAAGTCCAACTAGTATTGATTGTTCCAACCGGTATTCACTGATTATGTGATGATTTATCACAAGTCATGATGAGTTATCCTTACCGATAAGATTTGGCGGTATTTTTGTGATGAGTTATGATCACTTGACCAGATACACTACACCTAGGTAATTGTGTTATGACTTCTAGAGGCCTACATGAAAACTAAAATGTCTATATATTGACATCACAGTAAATTATTTTTGTATGAGCAGAAGTGATATGCTATGTGTAAAGGTAGAAGTGTTAAGTTGCAAAGTATGTTGGTAAAGAGGAGTTAAGTGCATAGAATAGGATCTATACAAGCAAGTTTTTCTATCAAGAAATCACATCACATGTTATTTTCTAATGACTACAACAGTCAAATCCCCTAACCGGGTAAGCTCTAACAAGCTTCATTGTTCAAATCCTCTAACCGGGTGATCCATTAGTTTGGATTTAGAAATCCTCCACCGAGGTTACTCCTTATAGGGTACTACTTTTTACAGGGTATATCTTTTAACTAAGCTTTGAGATCTTTAATAGGATTCACTCCTAAAAGAGCATTTGTAGACCCTAACCGGTCAATTATCTATTATTGTAGATAGTTAACTTGTGAGTTTCATCTCACTGTGGTTTTTACCTATTTGGTTTTCCACGTATAAAAACTTGTGTTATGGTGGATGTTTTACTTATTGTGGAGGCTGTTATATCATTTTTGATTGCATGCATATTGTTTAACAAACTAGTTAAGTTTATCTACAGGTCAGTGTTTAAAGTAGTACTATTTTTTGTGTCACTGATTCACCCTCCCCTCTTAGTTCTTTACAAGTCCATCAATTGGTATCAGATCCTAACCTCCTTAAAGCCTAATCACTTGGAAGAAAACCCTAAAGCTATCATGGGGGATATGAGCTACTTTGAGATGGATAGAGAGCTTGAGGCTAGTAGGAATGAGCTTGAAACCCTAAGGGTCAAACTGAAAGCTTCTCAAGTCAAAAGAAGAGAGCTAACTAAACAACTATTAGAAATATCTGATAATAGTTCTTCAAATGAGGCCAATATTGATGCTTTAGCTAAGGAAGTTGAAAAACTAAATAGTGAAAAGCTAAATCTGAGGAGAGAGCTAGAAGGTCTTACTATCTGCATGAGTCAGGAACTGGAAACCAAGAGAACTATTGAAGATCTCACAAATGAAAGAGATCATGAGATTGCCAAGATCAAGCAAGAGAATGCTACCTTGCATGAGCATTTGAATGTAGAAAGAGAAGAAAAAGAGAACCTATCGCTAGATCTTGAATTAACATCATCTCTGAGAGAGAACTTGTCAAAACATAATGAAGATCTCACCAGAGAGCTCACTGAAGCAAACGGGAAATTGGAAAAGTTCAACATAAGTTCTATCTTGTTGGAAGAACAAATTCAATCACAAAGGATGAATGGTGATACCTCTGGACTTGGTTTCAACACATCTGAAAAAGGTGAATCCTCTGGTACCAAGAGCAATACTCTTAAGAATAAATCTGCTCCTAAGGTCAAAAATCCTACCGGTAAGAAGGTCTTTAAACCTGTTTGTTTTGTTTTCCATAAAATTGGTCACATTGCAAATGTTTGTAAGACAAACGTAATAGAAATGCAAGCTACAATACTAATGCTAGGTATGTGTCCAAGAAATTTGAAGGTCATTGCTTCACATGTAAAATGTATGGACATAGATCAGTTGAATGCAGATATAAAGCGAATAATCTTGTACCACATATGCATTCAAGACCAAATGGCAACTGGATGAGAAATTTTGACAACCGAGTCAACATGAACTAGAAAAAACCCTACGACAACCGGTTTAGTCCATTTGAGATGGAAAAGGTAACAAATGTAATTTGCACCATCTGTAACAACTTTGGTCATGTCACTATGAATTGCAGAAGAAGAACTAGGAGAGGTAATGTAGGACGTTGGAAATCATCTGGTATGGCCTACTATCACTGTCACAAATCAGGACACTTGGCAAAATTCTCTAGATCCGGAAAGAGTAAACTGGTCAACCCTTCTAAAGATCAGAAAGGAAAGAAGAAAGTTAATGTTGAAGAAACTAGAGAAGAAATGAATCAAATATGGAAGAAGAGGAGTGATGAATCACCTGGAGAAGAAACTGTTCCTTTACCAAATATGGAGAATCCTGCACCGGTGAATTAAGCCTTTTCAAGATGGTTAAGAATAACTTAATGTTAAAACCACCTCTGGACCCCTTGAGATAAATGAGTGATAAGAGAATTTAAATGCATGAGATTTTGATAATTTTTTGTCAATCAGTTATCAACTAGTTTTACATCTATGTATCATTAAGTGACATAATTAGGGTTTGTAACCCTAATGGGTGAGCACTTAATGTAGTAGATAAAAGGATAAAAGTGAGTTTTCACTTTGTTATTTTTACCCTAACCCATTCGAGAAAGAATTTTTGAGCGCTTGCAGAGTTGAGAAAGGATTGTTGGTTGATATTTGTTGAAGCTACATTGTGATTTGAGTAATCAAGTAGATTTAAAGGTTGGAGAAGACTGAGCTGGTGTGCACTTGAGCATTCAACTGGTTAAAGAGGCAGCGTGCATGAAATAAGGTATCTCTTTGAAAAATCCTGCTTCAAATCTAGTTTATTTGGAATGGCATCGTCTTCTAAACCAGTAGAGAGATTAATGATTACATCTAAACCTATGGAAGTTGTTGAAGCGGAATAAATTATGTCTTATAATGCTTTATCACAAGTTCCTAGTGGTTTTGTAGTGAAAGGAGATTTGTCCAACTACATTGATTGCAAGATTGAGGATTTAGGATCATTGTCGATATATTCTCAGTTAAAATCCACTTGCAATGAGAACGAAAAGATTCAAACATAATATATTAAGGTTTATGAAAAAGGTTTTCATAATGCAACTAACTTTCTTGAATATTTTGAAGAACATATCCGAATTATTTTGAGTCGAGTTCATGAAGAAAACGTGTATTTAGAAAGGACTCATACTATAACCAAGGAAGCTATTCAATTTGTAACTGGTTTTTACTCAACTGGTGAAGTACGTGTGCTGAGGCGTATTTCAAAAGAGACAGTATACACTCTAATCGAATCAACATCTGACAAGCGTTCTTTTTCTTTCAATAACATCAGGGACTCAACGGTAAAGTCGGTAGCTATGGTTATAGGCTATCGGGTATTCTACTCTAGAAGATTAAATAGTGCTCCATTAGCAGTAGTGCATACTGCTTACAAGATGATAACTGGAAATGCTAATTATGACCTATGTGAGGCCATAAGGATCCAATTAATGTTAAATCTCTAGTCTATCAAGAAGGACAACAGTCTAAAGTTTAAATTTGGACAGTTATTGATTGGTCTATTCTTTTATTTCCATAATTTCCTACCAGGAATAGGTGATCTTGAATGGTCTAAGGATCTATAGGTATCTGCCCAGATTAAGAACAGTATCAAGGCTATGAAGAACACCTTTTTTGCTGCAATGAACAAATACTTCAATCAGTTTCAGAAGAAAATGAGCATGAGATTAAGATTGCTTGAGGATGTGGTAAAACATTTTGCTAAGGATATTGTTTTCACAGTTACCACTGATTTATGTTTAATGGAGGCAATTGAGCCTAGAGAAGAAGAAATCGAAGATATGAGTTATGAGGTCAACTATGACTTACTGATTGGTTATGCTAATAACTTGTTGGCATCTCCAAGGATAAAAAGAAGGTAAAATTGAATATTGTTGAAGATTAGACTGCACAAGCCGAAACCAATATTGTTCCTACCACGAGTGGTAAAGATAAGAAAATTAAGGCTGAGCAAGCACCTCCGGTGATGAAAAATACAAGAGTGACATGAAGTGTCCAAACCAAAAAGGAACCGACACCTAAATTTTATGCAAAGAAGGAGAATGCATCTAAGAAAAGAGGTCGGAAACTAATTCTCCAAGTAGAATATGAAGGTACTGACACTGAGGGAGAACCCAAGAAGATGAAAGCAACCAGTAGAGTAGAAAAGCAAGTGAAGGAAGTGTCGAAGGCAACTGTGCCTTTTTATATTTCAACTTACAAGCCTGAGACTACCTTTGAGAGGATAGTGAAGATATTAGGGAGAAATAGATTTGACAATGTCAAAGAACATTTTGATTCTTTCACTCAAGATGAAAAGGAGCAAATTATTCAATAGGTAATCAATCATTTGTGTCATTACAATAGATTACCACATGATCTTGAAAAAGATATCTCTAATTCCTTGATGTATTTGTACAATATTTTCCTGAATTGTCAAAGGATGAGTTGAATGAATTTGTTGATAAGTATAAAGTTCATTTTTATTACAAGTCAAGAAGATTGAAGCTGATCAATGGAAAAGTGCAACCTATTGAGACTAAGACTCATCAAATTGCTCGTAATATCAAACACTCGGAAGATCTTATACATTCTTCTAAGGATGAGCAAGATACTGTTGATTGACCTGAAATGGATGAAGAAGAAATTATGCAAGTTGATGTGGTCTATCCTGTCAAGAAGAAGGATGCCATTATCATCTAATTTGTTGATGATATTTAGGATACAATTGATCTATCTAGAGACATCATTGTACCAGATATGCAGCCACCTGAAATCACTGACTTACAGGTTACTTCAGTTGAGAAACTGACAACTCAACCAAGAGTGGATATTCCACCTACAAAGGAACAACTTGAGAAACCCCAATCCCCATCAGTTTCATAGAACATTCAGAAGGAATCTAATGAAAATGTTGACACACAAATTTCTAAATAGGAAATGGAGAAAGGACAAGAGAAAGAAATTGTTAAGGTAACATCTTCTGAACTGGGAAAAACATTAGTCATTCAGCTGACTGATGAAGATGATAATGACTCATTAGGCATATCAAGGCCTATAATTGTTGATAATATGAGTGCATCTAAAATGATGAAGATTGCAACTATCATGCAATCTAGAGCACACAAGAAGAGACTTAAAGAGAAAATAATGGAAGCTGAAACAATTCAGAATGTGGTAGATATTTTATCAAGTCTACTACTAGAAACTTCTACAGGACATCTGACAACCCCTATTGGCAAACTTGGTAAATTGGTTATTGATGCATCTGACCAAATTAAGTCACTTGAAGAAGAAACACAAACTTATACTGAGAAGAGTTACAGGAAGAGGCATGGAGAGCAACTTATGAAAACAATTGATACAGGGAAACTTGCTCTATCTTTGAATAAAGATTTGTTAAGTAAAGCTATTGAAATAGGAGGCAAATATCTTGCTTCTACTTCTAATGTATCATTCTTTTATTCTAATATCAATAAAAGGTGAACTGAAACAAAGCAAGAGCTAGAAAAGATATGCAATGCATATGTACCACTTCAAGACTCTATTTTTTCTTTTAGAAAATATGTGGATGATTTGCACAACAGGTTGGGTACCTATGATCTTGAGAAAGAAAAAAGACTCTGGTCACTGAAGGAATTGAAGAGTCTACTCACATTCCAAGTGGACATACTGCAGAGAGCCTACAAGAATGCAAAAGCTATTTTAGCTACTCTAGAAACCTATACACTTGATTCCATGGAAGAGTTCCATACATAGATTATGTCTACACTTGAGTACACTGAGAACGTGTTGGAAACTTGGAAACATGCTTTATCACAGTTGAAGAGGAACTTTAATGTTATTTTCATGAGACTTGCGAATGTATGAATCTTGATTTAGTTTTTCAAAGTTTTTGTATATGTAAAACATTTTGATACAAAATTTTCTATATATATATATTTTGCTTTTCAATTTGGCATTGTTGTCAAAGGGGGAGTAGAAATATGTATGTGTGTTTTTGAAATTATTTTATGATGTATGTAGTAAGGGGGAGTATGTGTATATGTGTACAATTTTATTTTAAAATTTTATAAGTGTTGTCATCAATGCCAAAGGGGGAGATTGTTGGCTTGGTGATGATTGTAATGAATTCATCATATGGTTTCATTGATGAAACACATATGTTCATATTGTCTACCGGTGTAACTTCAAAGTTGTTTATAGTACAACCGGTATACTGGAGGTTTATTTCTAACTGGTACTTGGTGACAACCGGTATATATACATGGAGGCAACCAATAGATCAACCTAACTTGGTAACAACATGAAGATTCAACGGAGATTAGCGCAAGACCATCAAGGATAACGGTTTATATGTTTAACTCCAATCGGTATTGCTTGTTCCAACCGGTATTCACTGATTATGTGATGAGTTATCACAAGTCATGATGAGTTATCCTTACAGACAAGATTTGGTGGTATTTTTGTGATGAGTTATGATCACTTGACTAGATACACTGCACCTAGGTAATTGTGTTATAATTTCTAGAGGCCGACATGAAAACTAAAATGTCTATATATTGACATCACAATGAATTATTTTTATATGAATGAAAGTGATATGCTATGTGTAAAGGAAAAAGTGTTAAGTCACAGAGTATGTTGGTAAAGAGGAGTTAAGTGTGCAAAAGAGGATGTATACAAGCAAGTTGTGCTATCACTAGATCACATCACCTATTGTTTTCTAATCACTACAACAGTCAAATCCCCTAACCGGGTAAGCTCTAACAAGCTTCATTGTTCAAATCCTCTAATCGGGTGATCCATTAGTTTGGATTTAGAAATCCTCCACCGAGGTTACTCCTTATAGGGTACTACCTTTTACAGGGTATAGCTTTTAACTAAGCTTTGGGATCTTTAACAAGATTCACTCCTAGCAGAGCATTTGTAGACCCTAACTGGTCAGATATCTATTACTAAAGATAGTTAACTTGTGAGTCCCATCTCATAATGGTTTTTACCTATTTGGGTTTTCCACGTACAAACACTTGTGTTATGGTGGATATTTTACTTATTGTGGAGGATGTTATATCATTTTTTATTGCATGCATATTGTTTAACAAACTAGTTAAGTTTATCTATCGGTCAGTATTTAAAGTAGTACTATTTTTGGTGTCATTGATTCACCCCCCCCTCACAGTTCTTTACATGTCCATCACCCTTCCCTTCATTGATTTTGATTGTCCCCTTCTCAGTATTGTCTTCAACTACATCTAGTTTGCTCTCCAGCTGTTGTTGTCTTACTCTAAGGATTCTATTCTCTTCCTCTTGATCTTCTACCTTCTTGGATAACTTTGTATTGGTCACCATCCTGAGGCTATTTTCTCCTACTAACGCAGTCTCTGACATGAATTGGTTCCTTCCCAAATCTTAGCTTTCTCTAATACCACTTTGATGGGGAGAGGTTCTCAAGAGAGTCACACCTTGCTAAGTAGGTAGGTAAAGGATGTTTTAGTGGGCTTCCAACACTCTTCACTTGTCCATCTAACAAGGAAAACAATCAAACTCCCTTGGAGTGCTCCCTATCAATTTGTTTTCTGTAGTTGCTTTCAAACATAGATAGGATTCACTAGAGTAATTCCAACCATTAGATCATCCAACCTCCAACATATATTTGTAGGGGTTTTAGGGAGTTTCTACTGGGTTTTATGACTCCATTCAAGTGGTTCTCTAATTGTCTTTTCACCATTTTCCCATTGCTCCATCTTCTTCCTATTTTCTAAGCCTAGTAGCCCTAGAGCCCCAATTAGCCCCACCTTGCTAGTTTTTGGGTAATTACTCAGAAAACACTCAAAGAACCTTCCAAAAAATTTTGTGATCTGAGTAACATTTTGGACAAACTTTTTGATCCACTAGGGTAGGTTGTCTGGTCTGTCTGTATTGGTACGGATCCCAAAAATGGCACTTTTGAAGGTTTAGGAGTTAACAGTCTTCTCCAATGGGGTTTGTTGCTCTCTCCACCCTGTCACACCTCCACCTCTTCTTTGAGACTCTAATATACATCACTCTTCCATTCCAAACACTTGTCACATTCACAACTTCTCATCCCTACAAGCAAAGACAAAATTGACAGTCATATTCCTAGTCGGGCTATGGGAGAGCTCGCCTAGGATATGATAACAAGTTGCCTCCAAATAACCTCTAGGACATTCCAAAGAGTATATAAACTATACAAGGGTTCCATGACTTTAATCCTAAGGGTCATTGAGAAAAATCAAGTGATTTCAAGTTGGAACCATGATTGGGCTTCTTGAACCCTTGCTCAAACTGAGAGTAGTGCAGTAAGAAACAATTTGCAAACACACACAAAACCTAGACTAAGGAAAGATATAAACACTTCTTGAGAAACACAATATCATCCACTAAACTACCATGAAATAAATGTAACAAGATCAATCCATTTGGTACGGACTGCTGCTACAAAAATAACAAAATATATGACAAAAATTTGGATATTGTCTTCAAATTTGATTCAAACTTGCTCTTGGAATTTCCAACCCATGTACAATCATTCAAAGATAATTTTATATGCCATTTTTTTCATAACCAAATCTTAATCGGTTTCCTAACCACCGATTTTCTCAAAAATGCAAAGTTGCTCAAAAAGTTGTAGAAACTTGTCAAGCAACAATGCCAACTTTTGCTCAAATTTGAATTTTTGCCTTTTATGCATTTCTACTCATACTAAACCTCCTAGGATGATTCCCTAACATCAAAATGACATGACCAAATTCCTAATGAGGCTTTACAAGATGTTTTCCATCATAATGCAAATAATGCCATTTTAGGCTTACAAGGGCTCATTGGCCAAATTTGAGAAAACCAATAAACCTTGGTGGAAATCACCCTTGAAATGACTACCAAACACACATGTGAAACTCTAAACAATCCATTATTCAAACATTGATCCAAAATAAAGACAATAATTCCAAAATTTGAAAATGCATCAATAAACTAGTTAAAAGCTAGGTGCTCCCACACCAATCTTCTCCTAGATCCTTAATTTTTTTAGCACCCTGATTTTGTTTCCAAATTTATGAGATTAGGCTTCACATTGGGTTGAAAGGGAGATCATACCCTTCACAAGGAGGAAATTATCCTCATATATTTCCATATTTTCTTGTAAGAAGTGTTTTACCTCCCCCAATTGATTCTCAACCTAAGTATCCATAGTTGTTACCTTCTTCATAGCATATAAAGACTTAAATTCTCATGGATGGAGTGCTGAAGAGGAGGGTTGTGTATCTATAGGTGACAAGTCAATTTAACATGATAGTTCAATGAGCAGTTGTCTATACTGGTCTAGTTGAGCCTTGATCTCTTGTTTAGACTTGTGTTCCTTCTTGATCCTTATTTTTATTATAGCATTAACAACATCCAAGGTAGCTATCTCTCCTAATTTATTTTATCTACCCAAGTTCACCTATGAAAATTGATAACTGGTTGGATTCTTCTCTTCACCTTCTTTTGTGAGCACCGAGGTGGCTATGTTGGCCATGAGTTCTCCCAATTTACTCATGAAGGCTATCAACTTTTCATCTCCATCTTTTGTTTGTGTGAGAAAAGATGCACATGAGTGTAAAGAAAAAAATGAGTAAATGTAAAATGGCAAGGTGTAATCAGGACAAGTAGGGATTGGTGCTTCCACAATAGACCATTTTATTTGATTAAATGCCTCCTTAGCTTTTGAGCTCAACTCAAATTTAGCATATTTCTTCATTATTTCATTGAAAGGTTTGACAATTTCGATAAACCCAGTGATAAACTTCCTGAAAAAATTAATCCTCTTGAAGAAAGACCAGATCTCTTTCTTGTTGTTGGGAATTTATGATTTCAACAATGATTCTAATTTGTTAGGATCAATGGATATCATCCTCTCAGATATTACATGCCCCAACCGTTTTCCTTCCGAAACACCACATATACATTTCTTGGGATTGAGGGAAATCCCAAATTTTTGGCACCTTTTGAAAACCTTGGGCAAATGGTTTAGATGGTCTTCATGCTTCTTAGAAAATATAGTGAGGTGATCCATGTAGATTATGATGCATTTTCTAATCAGCTCCTTAAAAGATATATCCATCGCTCTTTGAAAGGTGACCCTGACATTTATTAAACCGAACGACATCTTTTGATATGCAAAGGTGCCCCACTTTATGCTAAATGTTGTCTTTATTTTGTCCTCATAATTAACTAACACCTAATTATACTTGGAATATCCATCAAGAAATGACATCATCTGCGACCCATTCACCATTTGTAATACCTCATCCAAAGACGACAATGGGTAATTTTCTTTTTCAAATGCCTTATTTATGTTGTGAAAATCTGTGGTTATTTTCTCTTTCACCCTAGGGTCAAAATCAAAAAGTCACTCCAAACCTACCATACTCTTTGGTATGACATTTGTAGGGGGATTCAAAATATCATCATGCCCTTACTTTTCATAGAGATCTTCCTTGTCATCTTCATCAATTATTTGATCCTCTAAAGCTCTTGAATTAGCAAGGAAAGCCAGAATATGTCTGTCATCCTCAACGACCTGAAAATGTGTGATGTTATCAAGTACCACTAGAGTGGGAACTAGCTCAATGAGGAATCTCTTCAATGGGGATTCACTAACTGGCTCAAGAGTACTTTCCACCACTACCTGTGCATTTGGTGTGGAGTTTCTAATCTAGGGTACTAGTTGAATATTAAAGGAATGAAAATCCTCTATTAGACCCAAGACTCAATTCTTGTATGTTGCTAACCTCTTATCATGATAAGCATACTGAATCCTTATCTGTTTGATGACTAGATCATAATCACCTTACAATTTTAAATACTTGACTCCCTTTTTAAGGGTTAGGAGGAGTCCTCTAATTAGGGTCTCATACTATGTAATGTTATTAGTGTTTGCATATGATGAACCGGCATGTTTATATGATGATAATGTATGGTGTCATTGATGTCAATAAGTGCAAGTGAACCGATATGCAGATTGATAGAAGTTGGTGAACCGGTATGAAGAGATGTAGTAAGCTAGTATCGGAGTTTCACTAAGTGTGACTATAGATTGGTAGTCTCAGCTCTAAGGTTTCTTGTTTGGCAATCTTGCTTGTGTGATATAACCAATGACATTTTGTGATGAGTTAGCTAAGAGATGAAGATGAGATCGTGATGCCATGCCAACTTTGTGCACGTGAAGGATTTCCTTGAGGATCTTGTATGTGAAGATCAACTGCATTAAATGTCTAGCTCAGGAATGAACATTATTCTTAGCGGTATGAGAAGAAAGCATGATGAGTTAATGATTTCTATGTGTAGTGAATAATGGATAATGCAGATTGTCTTGTGATCTATTTGAAATTGTATTGCTCTATGCAAAGTGTTTGGACAGTCAGGGTTGGACCACTTGTATTGTAAACCTAAAATGCTTAGGGTTTAGGGTTTATACTATTGACCTAATTGTTGTCTATAAGTTGTTGGCAAATGTTGTGTGTGTATCCGAGTGATGAGATACTTGCTAGACTAGTAAGAGAAAACTTCAGAGTGTGATTGCAGAGTAGAGGAACTGAAAAGGATCTGTCGTAACATATAGTGTTGTTATCAGATCAAAGCTTTACTTGTTGTCTTCTAACCATTTCAACAGAAGGAAAATCCCTTTGCCGGGTAGCTTTAACAAGCTTACTGTAAATCCTCTAACCAGGTGACTCAAGTTCATTGAGTTCTTTAAATCCTCTAGCAAGGTAAACTTTAACAGGGTTTCAACCTTTAACAAGGTATATAGCCATCCCTTAACCGGGTGATCTTTAACAAGATTGGTTCCTAGAAGAACCTTATTGTAAAGTCTTTAACCGGACTAGGTTCCTAACAAAGCAAGCTTTAAAAGAGTTCAAATTACAAGCTTGTGGGTATTCATCCCCATCGTGGTTTTTCCCATTTGTGTTTCCACGTGAAAAATATGTGTGTCATGAGTTGTGTATTTTTCATGTGATGATTAAGTATTCTTTGTTTAAGTGATTATGCATGCAAAGCTAATGGTTATGGTGTTGTTGACACACCACATGCATATGTTTATGGGTGAAGTAGTTATCAAGTATTAAATGTATTTGAAGTGTTCAAACTTATCGGTCTATACTATCTGAAGTCTTACTGTGTTTAACCGGCATTGCCATGGTTAAGTTCAGTGATGAAGACAACTAGTTAAGTGTTGTTTTATCTTGATTTGTTATTCATCATTATTCATCAATTGGTATCAGAGCTACTCTAGGTCCTCAGTGATATAAGCTTAACCGCTTGAGGGAGGTAAAAGATCCTACCTTAATGATGAAGAGGGAAGGTCCTAATTTCAATAGAGATAACTTCAAAATATGGAAGAACGAAATGAAAATCTATATCAAGAGTTTGGGTGCTCAACACTGGAGCTATGTTAAGAATGTCTATATAATTCCCACTGGTACTTTAATCGATGATCATAAAAGAGAGATTGAAGAAAATGGGCAAGTCATGGAAGCCCTTATTAGCAGTTTGTCTGATATTGAGTTCATTGATGTACAAGATAAGGACACTCCTAGAGATGTATGAGACACATTGGAAACTATTTATGGCAGTGATTAGCATGTAAAGCAAGCTAAGGAAGAGAACCTTAGAGGAAAATTTGAAACCATGAGGATGGTTGAAGGTGAGACCATTCAACAATATAGTATAAGAATCAAGATGATTGTTGGAGATATCAAGAGCACTGGCGAAACAATTGATAATGCCACCATTGTCAGTAAAGTCTTGAGATCATTGTTACTGGTCTATGCAATCAGAGTTGCTGCTATTCAGAAACTAAGGTCTATTGACAAAACCAAGGTATCCTTAGACTCTATCATTGCAAAGTTAACTGCATATGAGTTGAATAGCTATGATGGCAGTGTTCAGAAGACTGAGTCAGATTTTAGAGCATCTGTTGCACTGACCAAAAAAGGAAAAGAAGCAAGTACGAGTTATGAATCCATGTAAAGCAAAGCTATGGATGATGAAGAGATTCTGATGGAGTTTGAAGCTCTTCTTGCCAAGAGACTTTCAAAAGGTACTGGAAAATACAGAGGTAAGCTTCCTATAAAATGTTTTTCCCACAATAAGATAGGACATATAGCTATTAATTGTCCTAACAATGAGAATAAGGATAAACTGGAGAGGTTTAGAAAGTATAAAGGAGGAAATAGAAGAAATTGTCTTGTTGTAGTGGATGAAGGTGTTACTAATGAAGAATCTGAGGATGAAGAGAATGAGGACATAGCTTTTGTAGCTGTAAAGGAAGAAGTGTCTGACAAGAAAGCTTGTCTCTTACATTGACGAATCTAATGAATGGATAATTGATAGCGGTTGTTCTCACCACATGACTGGTGATCGGAAAAAAAAATTATCTCTAGAAGAATATGATGGAGGTGTTGTCAGATTCGGCAATGATGCACCATGCTTGGTAAAAGGAAAAGGATCCATCTCACTGAATGGGAGTAGTGCAAATGATGTATACTGGGTAGAAGGTCTTAAGAATAACCTATTGAGTGTTGCTCAACTAAATGATAAAGGACTCGTTCTGGAGTTTAAAGGTGGAGTCTGCAGTATAATTGGAAAAATTGGTGAACTTATTGCCACCGGTAAGTAGACTAGAGGTAACTTGTTTTAGTTGAATGCCAAGATAAGTCAGTGTCTGATGGCGAAGTTTGATGATAGTTGGATATGGTATAGGAGACTTTGTCATATTAACTTTGATAATATTGTAAATGCTAGTAAGATCAAGGCAGTAAGAGGATTGTCTTTGCTAAACAAACCGAAGAATTCTCTGTGCAGAGAATGTCAACTTGGGAAGATGTCTTCCTCAACTTTCAAAGGTAAGTCTTTTTTAGCAGAAAACTTACTTGATCTTGTGCATACTGATTTGTGTGGTCCTATGAAAACTAGAAGTATTCAGGGAGATAGGTATTTCATGATTCTTAGTGATGACTGCTCAAGAATGATGTGGGTCACATTCTTGAAAGACAAGTCTGAGGTGTTTGGAAAGTTTAAAGCCTTAAGAGAATTAGTAGAGAAGGAAAGTGGTCAAAAGAAAAAATTCCTAAGAACTAATCAAGGAGGTGAAATCACTTCTGATGAATTCAAAAAGTACTATGAAGATAGCAGTATAAAGAGGCAGTTGTCTGCCCCAAGGACACCACAACAGAATGGCATAATAGAAAGGAATAACAGGACTGTAGTTGAAGTGGCTAGAACAATGCTAATCCAAGGAAAGGTTGCTCACACTTTTTGGAGAGAAATGGTGAGCACTATAGTTTATACTATGAACTAGGTACTCATCAAGAAAGGTAGAGTTAAAACCCCTTATGAGTATTGGACCGGGAAAAATCCCACTGTGAGTTATTTTAAAGTGTTTGGTAGTAAAAGTTACATCAAGAGAGGTGAGGATCTGAGCAATTTTGATGCTAAATGTGATGAAGGAATATTTATGGGATATTCCACTAAGAGAAAAGCTCTCAAGTGCTACAACAATAGAACACAAAAAATTGTTGACAGTATCAATGTCAGGGTTGATGAATCCCTTGAGGAACCTGAGGAAACTTGCAGTGAGGAAGTGGAAGATGAACCAGGTATAGCTTTTTGGGAATCGGTTAAGAAAGAAACATATAAAAATCTCAGTGTTCTTGTATCAGTAGAAGTTGTAGTAGGTGAAGAAGAAGAGGTAAGTGGAGAAGAAGAGGAAAAACTAGCAGAACCAGCTAGAGTCATTCCTAGGTATTTGAAACTACATCATGATTCGAAGAAAATTATAGGAGATAAAGATGCAGGGATACTCACAAGAAGAAAGGTGAAAGAAAACTCTTGCACGATTTTTGAATTGGAGCCCAAGACTTCCAGAGAAGCACTTACAGATGAAGACTGGATTAAGGAAATGGAAGAGGAGCCAGACCAAATAGAAAAGAATGAAACATGGTCCTTGGTACCCAGACTAGAACACAAGAATGTCATAGGTACCAAATGGGTCTTCAAGAATAAGCTAAATGAAGAAGACATAGTTGTGAGGAGCAAGGCAAGACTTGTATGAAAAGGATATGCTCAAGAAGAGGGAGAAGACTATGGAGAAACCTTTGCTCCAGTGTTTAGACTGGAAGGTGTCTAAATGCTACTTGCATTTGCAACATTCAAGGTATTTAAGGTTTATCATATGGATGTGAAGTCTGCATTCTTGAATGGAATCCTAGAAGAGGAAGTCTATATTGAGCGACCGGATGGGTTTGCCTTATCAGAAGATAGTAACATGGTGTGTAGATTACACAAAGCCCTGTATGGATTGAAACAAACACCTAGGGCATGGCATGAATAATTACACTCTTATCTTGTGAAGATAGGATTTCAGAGAATAAGTGAGGATAGCAACATCTACCTAAAATCTTAAGGTGATCAAATTCTGATCTGTGAAGTATTTCTAGATGACATAATCTTCAGAGGAGATGATAAAATGAGTCATGCTTTTGCAGATGAAATGAAGAAAGAGTTTGAGATGTCTCTGATTGGAGAGATAAATTTCTTCATTGGTTTACATATTCAGAAAATGAAAGAGGGTATCTTTATTACCCAATCCAAGTATGTCAAAGAGGTATTGAAGATCTTTAGCATGGAGGAGAGAAAACCGGTTTGTACACTGATGGTGATTGGCTGTAAACTGACTAAGGAAGATGATTCAATGTTGGTGAATGAGAAGGAGTACCAGTCAATGATTGGTAAGTTGCAATATGTGGTGGACAACAGACCAGATATTGCTCATGCAGTGGGCATAGTAGCTTGTTTTCAGAAAAGTCCAAGAGAATCCCACTTGGTAGCTGTCAAGAGGATTCTTAAATATCTAAAAGGAATAGTTGACTATGGATTGTGGTATCCATATAACGATGACTTTAATCTCAAAGTATATACTGATGCTGATTGGGCAGGTAATATAGATGAGCGAAAGAGCACAATCGGTGGAGCATTCTTTCTTGGTGGAAGACTAGTCTCCTAGACAAGCAAGAAGAAGAGTTGTACTTCTAAATCTACAACTGAAGCAGAATATGTGGCAACATTTATGAAATGTACTCAAGCAATCTAGATGAAACATGTATTGGAAGGTTTCAAAGTACCTATATCTAAACTGGCAAGAGTATTTTGTGACAATACTAGTGCAATCAATATTTCCAAGAATCTGGTATTGCATGCTAGAACTAAGCACATTGAGCTTAGGTATCATTTCTTGAGAGAGAAAGTTTAGAATAAGAAGGTTGTACTATAACATATTTCCAGTAAGAAGCAGCTAGCATATATATTCACTAAGCCCTTACCGAAGACTACCTTTACCTATTTGAGAGGTGAATTAGGGGTTCTGCCCCTTCATGAAGTCAACTAAAGTTGTGTTCTCTACATTAGTCAGGTACTACAGTGTCAAATCTTTCAGGATTGATGTGTTGAAGGATGCTACTCCATAGGGGGAGCTGTATAGTGGAGAATGGAAGCTTGTGCCTCCACTTTGGCATTGTTGTCAAAGGGGGAGAAGATATATGATGTATGGGGAGAAGACATCTGATGTGTAGAATACACTGGTCTATGATGTTTACAGTTGCAATGCTACACAGAGTATTGCCCGTCAATGCCAAAGGGGGAGATTGTTGGCATATGATGAACTAGCATGTTGATATAATGATAATGTATGTTATCATTGATGTCAATAAGTGCAAGTGAACTGGTATGTAGATTGGAAGAAGTTGGTGAATCGGTATGAAGAGATGCAGTGAACCAGTGTCGGGGTTTCACTGAGTGTGACTACCAATTGGTAGTCTTAGCTCTAGGGTTTTCGGTTTGGAAATCTCACTTGTGCGATACAACTAATGACATTATGTGATGAGTTAGCTAAGAGATGAAGATGAGATCGTGATGCCATGTCAACTTTGTGCATGTGAAGGATTTCCTTGAGGATCTTGCATGTGAAGATCGACTGCATTAAATGTCTACCTCAGGAATGAACATTCTTCTTAGTGGTATGAGAAGAAAGCATGTTGAGTTACTGATTTCTATGTGCGGTGAAGAATGGATGATTCATATTGTCTTGTGATCTATTTGAAATTGTATTTCTCTATGCAAAGTGTTTGGAAGGTTAGGATTGGGCCGCTTGTATTGTAAACCTAAAATTCTTAGGGTTTAGGGTTTATGCTGCCGACCTAATTGTTATCTATAAGGTCAATGATGTTTGTTATTGTAAGTTGCTGGCAAATGTTGTGTCTGTATCTGAGTGATGAGATACTTGCCAGACCAGTAAGAGAAAACCATAGAGTGTGATTGCAGAGTAGAACTGAAAAGGTGATAACTCAATGATGAATGAATAGTACCAAACTGGTACTGAGAGAGGGGGATGAATTAGTACAAACACAAATACAATCCAAAACTGGTTTGTTAGCAAGTACTCCAAATGACTACCAAACAGTGATACTAGTTGAAACAGAGTGCAACCGGTAAGACCCAGAATAACAAAAATGATCATAAACCAGTCACTCACTAGGCTTTCCTCTTAGCTCAATATCATAGTACCATTACACCCTCATGCATGAACAGGTAATCTATCATCAGATCTTCACAATAGTTAGTTCAATATGTTTAATAGACAGCCATAAAACATAGAACCATCATATGCTCAACAGGTAATAACAAAGCATCACAAGATAAAAGCATCACACATGACACACATATTTTTCACGTGGAAACCCAACTGGGAAAAACCATGGTGGGGATGAATACCCACAAGATTCTTTTTGAACTCTTTAGAAGTCCACTCTATTAGGAGCCTTGTCCGGTTAAAGACATTAAAATAGGTTCTGCTAGGAACTGATCCTGTTAGGGATCACTCGGTTAAGGGATGGCTACAATACCCGGTTAAGGGTTAAACCCGGTTAGGGTTACCTTGTTAGAGGATTTCAAGAACTCAATAGCTAAAGGATCTCCAGAGCTCTATAGCTTCCTAGAACTCATTAATTTCGAGTTACCCTGTTAAGGGATTTGAATCAAGTTGGTTAAAGCTACCCTGTTAGGGGATTTGTATCAAGCCAGTTAAGGCTACCTTGTTAAGTGATTTCAAAACTGTTGAAGTGGTTAAAGATCAATAGGAATTACAATGATCTGGTAACAACACTCAATGCTAATGCAGATCCGTTTTGGCTCCTTTTCACCTTCTACACATTCACTTTGCAGGTATCTCTTCTCTCCTTTGGTCTGGAAAGAATCACGTATCACTTCCCTTGGATACACACACACAAATTTTGCCAACAACCTTAGACAGAAACATAACATCGACCTTATAGGAAACAGATAGGTCGGTAGCAAAAACCCTAAACCCTAAACCTGTTAGGTTAAGCAATTCAAGCAGTTCAATCTTGACCATTGAATCATACTACATTAAATGCAACAATCTTGAATCGAACTCAAGACATTCTCCGTCGTCCATTATCCACCAATTTCATGGTGGTTGATAACCCATCACGTGTTATCACCGTTTTGACAAACTTTGTACATTCCCGAGGTAGATAGGAATAATCTTCTTCATGAAAGATCCTTCATGCGCACAGAGCTTACGTGGCAACATGACCTGTTCTCCATTATACTGCTAACTCATCACACTAAGATCACCGATTGAGTCACACAGGCTTGAGGTGCTCCAATTGGAAATCTTGAAGTGGAAACTACCTACCTACCGGTAGCCATACAATGCTTCCATGTGCCAGTTCCCATAATTGTATGCCGCTTTACCTTGAGCAAATACACTGCTTCACTTTGGCATATATATCGGTTCCCACATATGTCAGTTCTCTCCAGTTACATATCACATATGTCGGTTCACTTCATATCACATATTGACATCAATGACAACATACAATATCATTATGTCCTTATACCGGTTCACATAATGCCAACAATCTCCCCCTTTGGCATTGATGGCAATATAAAAAGATATCTCTTCGCTTCACATCTTCTCCCTCATTTTCTACAGATATCTTTTCCACTTTGCAGATATCTTTTCTGCTTCACTCCTTCTCCCCCCTTTGACAACAATGCCAAAGTGGAGGCACAAGCATCCTTGTTCCATTAAGTTGCTCCCCCTGAGGAGTAGCATCCTTCAACACACCAATCAACAACAAAAAAAATGACTATGCAATACCTGACTGATGTGTAACAAATACTTTTAGTTCACCTCCTGAAGGGGCAATACCCCCAATTCACCTCTTAAATGCACAAATGTAGTCTTTGGGAGAGGCTTGGTGAATATGTCAGCTAACTGCTCCTTACTGGAAACATGTTCCAGTGCAATCTCTTTATTCTAAACCTTTTCCCTCAAGAAATGATACTTAAGCTCAAAATGCTTGGTTCTAGAATGTAAAACCAAATTCTTTGAGATATTGATAGCACTTGTGTTATCATAGAATATACTTACTGGTTCAGATACAGGGATTTTGAAGCCATTTAAAACATGCTTCATCCAGATTGTCTGAGTGCAGTTCATGAAAGCTGCAACATACTCCGCTTTCGTTGTAGACTGAGAGATACAACTCTTCTTTTTACTCATCCATGAGACCAATCTACCACCAAGAAAGAATGCACCACTGGTTGTGCTTTTTTGATCATCCACATTACCTTCCCAATCAGCATCTATGAACACTTTCAGATTGAAATCATTGTTGTATGGGTACCACAATCCATAATCAACTGTTCCCTTCAGATACCTAAGAATCAGCTTGACTGTAATCAAGTGGGATCCCATTGGACTTTTCTAGAACCTTGCAGTAATGCCAACTGCATGTGCATTATCCGGTCTGCTATGCACTACATAATGTAACTTACCAATCATTGATCAGTATTCCTTCTCATCAACCAATGCAGAATCATCCTCTTTTGTCAATTTGCAACCGGTCACCATCTATGTACCAACCGATTTGTTATCTTCCATGCCAAAAGTCTTCAACACCTCTTTGACATATTTGGACTGAGTGATAAAGATTCCATCTTTCATCTACTGGATCTGCAGTCCAATGAAGAGCTTAATCTCCCCTATGAGTGACATCTCAAACTCTTTCTTCATCTCATCAGCAAACTCATGACTCATCTTGTCATCTCCACCAAAGATAATTTCATCAACAAAAACCTCACAAATCAGGATCTGATCTCCTTCAGACTTTAAGTAGATATTGCTATCTTCACTTGTTCTCTCAAATCCAATCTTCACAAGATGGGAATGTAGGTGCTCATACATGCCCTAGGTGCTTTCTTTAGACCATATAAGGCTTTATGTAGCCTGCACACCATATCACTATCTTCAGATAGGGAAAACCCATCTAGTTGCTCTATATATACCTCCTCTTCAAGTACACCATTTAGGAATGCAGATTTTACATCCATTTGATATACTTTGAACCTTTTAAAAGCTGCATATGCAAGAAGCGTACGAACTCCTTACAATCTGGCTACAAGAGAAAAGGTTTCTCCATAGTCTTCTCCTTCTTCTTGAGCACATCCTTTGCACACCAATCTGGCTTTATTCCTAATCACTATGCCATCCTCATTTAGCTTGTTTCTGAACACCCATTTGATGCCAATGACATTTTTATGCACCGGTCTAGGTGCCAAGGACCATGTACCATTTTTCTCTATCTGATCAAGTTCCTCTTCCATTGCCTTGATCCAGTCTTCATCTTTATGAGCCTCTTTGAATGATTTAGGCTCAAATTTAGAGATCATACATGAGTTTTCTCTGATCTTTCTCCTTGTAAGGATTCCTGCATCCTTATCTCCTATGATCTACTTAGGATCATGATTCAACTTGACATATCGAGGAATGGTCTTGACTGGTTCTTCTTTCTTTTCCTCTTCATCCTCATCTTCATCAGTATCAGCATTTACCAGTTCAGGAATACTATTACTAGTACTTGGTTGACTGACAACCAGTTCCCAGAAGGTTGCAATCGGTTCATTTACAACTTGCTCACTACTGGTTTCCTCAGTTTTCTTAGAGGATTCATCAACTCTTACATTGATACTTTCCATAATTCTCTGAGTCTTATTGTTGTAACACTTGAAAGCTTTACTCTTGGTGGAATATCCTAGGAATATTCCCTCATCACATTTAGCTTCAAATTTTCCCTGATGTTCACTCCTCTTGATGTAACATTTGCTACATAATAGCCTAAAGTAATTGACCACAGGTGTCTTACCAGTCCAATACTCATAAGGAGTTTTGTCCTTACCTTTCTTGATGAGTACCCGGTTCATAGTGTAGACTGCAGTGCTCACCGTTTCTCTCCAAAAGGTGTGAGCTACCTTTCCTTGAATCAACATGGTTCTAGCTGCTTCAACCACAGTCTGGTTATTCCTCTTTGCTAGGCCATTCTACTATGGAGTTCGGGGGATAGACAGTTGCCTTTTGATGCCAAATTCTTCACAGTACTTGTTGAATTCACCGGAAGTGAATTCCCCTCCTTGATCGGTTCTGAGACACTTGATTCTGTTACCGCTTTCCTTCTCCACTAATGCTCTGAAAGCCTTGAATTTCACAAAGGCTTCAGACTTGTCTTTCAAGAATGTGACCCATATCATTCTTGAGCAATCATCAGTGAGAATCATGAAGTACCTATCACCCTGCACACTTCTGGTTTTCATAGGACCACACAAATCAGTATGCACAAGATCAAACAAGTTGTCAGCAGTGAAAGATTTACCTTTAAAGGTTGAGGAAGACATTTTCCCCAATTGACACTCTCTGCACAAGGTATTATCTGGTTTGCTTAGCACTGACAACCCTCTAACTGCTTTGATCTTACTAGCCTTCACAATGTTATCAAAGTTTACATGGTAGAGTCTCCTATGCCATATCCAGCTATAATCAAGCTTAGCCATAAGACATGTACTTATATTTACATTTAGATGAAATAGGTTACCTTTGGTCTGTATGCCGGTGGCACCAATTTACCATCTTTTCCTTTGATTCTGCAAACTCTATTCTTGAATTCTAGAGTGAGGCCACTGTCATTTAGCTAGGCAACACTTAAAAGGTTGTGTCTGAGACCATCAACCCAGTACACATTGTCAGCACTGTTGTTTCCATTCAGAGAGATGGACCCTCTGCCTTTGAGCATGCATGGTGCATCATTGCCAAAGCGAACCACACCACCATCATACTCCTCCAAGGATAGAAACTTGCTCCAATCACCTGTCATATGGTGAGAACAACCACTGTCAATGATCCACTCATTGGAATTATCAAACCGGGAGACAAGAGCCTTCGTGTCTGCCACATCTTCCTTTATAGCAACAAACACAATGCCTTCATTATCTTCATCTTTTGATTCCTCATCTGTGACACCTTCATCAACTTCCACAAAACAGTTTCTCTGGTTTTGTCCTTTGAATTTCCTAAACCTTTCTGGTTTGTCCTTTTTATCACCATTAGGATAGTTTATAGCAATATGTCCTATCTGGTTACAAGAAAAGCATTTCAAAGGTAGCTTACCTTTGTATTTACCAGGTCCTTTAGGAAGCTTCCTGGCAAGGAGAGATTCAAATGCCATCAGAATCTCCTTATCATTCATTTCTCTGCTCTGACTAGGTTTACCACTAGTGCTAGCTTCTTTTAATTTTCTGGATGGTATAGCAGTGGCTTTAAATGTTGATTCAGTCTTTTGAACACTGCCATCAAAACTATTTAGCTCATAGGCTATCAGCTTGGCTATGATGGAGTCCAAGAATACTTTAGACTTGTCTATTGATCTCAACTCCTAAATGGTAGCAACCCTTATTGCATAGACTGGCAACATGGATCTTAGGACTTTGCTTACCACAATGGACTCTTCTATTTTACCACCTGCACTCTTGATTTCTCCAACAACTCTTTTGATTCTTATTCCATACTGCTGAATGGTCTCACCTTCAACCATCCACATATCTTCAAACTTTCCTCTCAAGCTTTCTTCCTTAGCGTGTTTTACATGTTCATCACCACCATAGATATTTTCAAGAGCATCCCATAACTCTTTGGGATTTACCTTGTCCTGAACATCAATAAAATCAATGTCAAATAGACTTCTAATGAGGGCTTCCATGACTTGCCCATTTTTTTGTATTTCTCTCTTTTGGTCATCGGTGAGAGTATCAGTAGGGACAACATAGATATTCTCAACATAACTCCAGTGTTGAGCACCCATGCTTCTGATGAATATCTTCATCCTATCTTTCCATATACCAAAATTTTCCTTGTTAAACTTTGGACCTTCCCTCTTCATCATTTGACTGGGATCTTTACCTCAAGCGGTTAAGCTTACAACATAGAGGACCTAGGGCCCTGATACCAATTGATAACTCAATGATGAACGAATAGTACCAAACTGGTACTGAGAGGGGGGTGAATCAGTACAAACACAAATACAGTCCAAAACCGGTTTGTCAGCAAGTACTTCAAATGGATACCAAACAGTGATACTAGTTGAAACAGAGTGCAACTGGTAAGACCCAGAATAACAAAAATGATCATAAACCGGTCACTCACTAGGCTTTCCTCTTAGCTCAATATCATAGTACCATTACACCCTCATGCATGAATAGGTAATCTATCATCAGATCTTCACAATAGTTAGTTCAATATGTTTTATAGACATGCATAAAACATAGAACCATCATATGCTCAACAGGTAATAACAAAGCATCACAAGATAAAGACATCACACATGACACACATATTTTTCACATGGAAACCCAACTGGGAAAAACCATAGTGGGGATGAATACCCACAAGCTTCTTTTTGAACTTTTTAGAAGTCTGCTTTGTTAGGAGCCTTGTCCGGTTAAAGACATTACAATAGGTTCTGCTAGGAACCAATCCTGTTAGGGATCACCCGGTTAAGGGATGGCTACAATACCCAGTTAAGGGTTAAACCCGGTTAGGGTTACCTTGTTAGAGGATTTCAAGAAATCAATAGCTAAAGGATCTCCAGAGCTCTATAGCTTCCCAGAACTCATTAACTTTGAGTTACCCTGTTAAGGGATTTGAATCAAGCCGGTTAAAGCTACCCTGTTAGGGGATTTGTATCAAGCCAGTTAAGGCTACCCTATTAAGGGATTTCACAACTGTTGAAGTGGTTAAAGATCAATAGGAATTATAATGATCTGGTAACAACACTCAATGCTAATGCAGATCCATTTTGGCTCCTTTTCACCTTCTGCACATTCACTTTGTAGGTATCTCTTCTCTCCTTTGGTCTGGAAAGAATCACGTATCACTTCCCTTGGATACACATACACAACTTTTTCCAACAACCTTAGACAAAAACATAACATCAACCTTATAGGAAACAGACAGGTCGGTAGCAAAAACCCTAAACCCTAAACCTGTTAGGTTAAGAAATTCAAGCGATTCAATCCTAACCGTTGAATCATACTGCATTAAATGCAACAATATTGAATCAAACTCAAGATATTCTCCATCATCCATTATCCACCAATTTCATGGTGGATGATAACCTTTGCACATTCCCAAGGTAGATAGGAATAGCCTTCTTCATGCAAGATCCTTCACGCGCACAGAGCTTACATGGCAACACGACCTGTTCTCCGTTATACTGCTAACTCATCACACTAAGATCACCGATTGAGTCACATAGGCTTGAGGTAATCCAACCAGAAATCCTGAAGTGGAAACTACCTACTAACTGGTAGCCATACAATGCTTCCATGTGCCGGTTCCCATAACTGCATGCCGGTTCACCTTGAGCAAATACACCACTTCACTTTGGCATACTGGTTCCCACATATGTCGGTTCTCTCTTGTTACATATCACATATGCCGGTTCACTTTATATCACATATTGACATCAATGACAACATACAATATCATTATGTCCTTATACTGGTTCACAAAACGCCAACAAAAGGATATGCCTTAGCATATAGTGATGTTATCAAATCAAAGCTCTACCTGTTGTCTTCTAGCCATTTCAATAGAAGGAAAATCCCTTTGTCGGGTAGCTTTAATAGGCTTACTGTAATCCTCTAACCAGGTGACTCAAGTTCATTGAGCTCTTTAAATCCTCTAGCAAGGTAACCTTTAACAGGGTTTCAACCTTTAACAGGGTATATAGCCATCCCTTAATCAGGTGATCTTTAACAAGATCGGTTCCTAGCAGAACCTTATTGTAAAGTCTTTAACTGGACTAGGCTCCTAACAGAGAGAGCTTCAAAAGAGTTCAAAGAAATCTTGTGGGTATTCATCCCCACCGTGGTTTTTCCCATTTGGGTTTCCACGTGAAAAATCTATGTGTCATGAGTTGTGCATTTTTTATGTGATGATTAAGTATTCTTTGTTTAAGTGATTATGCATGCAGAGCTAATGGTTATGGTGTTGTTGACACACCACATGCATATGTTTATGGGTGAATTAGTTATCAAGTATTAAATGTATTTGAAGTGCTTAGACTTACCGATCTATGCTGTCTGAAGTCTTACTGTGTTTAATCGATATTGCCATGGTTAAGTTCAGTGATGAAGACAACCAGTTAAGTGTTGTTTTAGCTTGATAAGTTGTTGGAAATTTTTTGTCTGTACTGATTCACCCCCCCTCTCAGTACCATTTAGGGTATTTATTTTTCATCATTATTCATCAATTAGTGCATCATACTCTGTAATGTTATTAGTGCAAGAAAATTGAAGTCAGTAGGAGGCCAAAAATGCCTTCCCTTTAGGGTTGGTCAGTTCCACTCCTACTCTACTCCCCTACTTTGATCTTGATCCATCAAAATCTAAAATCCACATATCATCTTTTAGATTTTCTTTCTTCATTTTGGGTGTCGTGGGTACAAAAGTTTCAGGTCTGCCAATTTCTTGATCTTGAATCATTGATGATCCTTTCGGTAGAGAGGAGATGAAAGTTTCCTCTAGTGGAAATAAAGTTTGTGTTGTAGTTAGACCTTTATCATTCTTAGTATCCTTTCTCCATGAATGGGGAATTTCTCCTTCAGAGTCAACTATAGCTTTGTATTCCTGGGGGTTAGTATCATAGTCAGTATCATCCTCAAGCTCTGGTCCCATTAGTTTGGTTATTTCATTCCTACAAGTAATGCAAGACACCTCTGAATGTTCGTAATGATTAATCATGCACCACTGTGGCAACAATAAGTATTTGAACTGAAGGTCATATCCTAAGAATTGCATCGCTTGTCGTAACCTAACAATAAACCTTTTCATCCTAGCGAGTTGATCCGACTCATCCGGCTAAGATGATCCCATGGTGGGTATTGTTGTGAGAGTTAGAATCACATTAACTTCATAAAACCTCAGATTAATGTCAATGTAGTCCACTTCATTGGATGTGCCATAATCAGTGAACATCTTTTTAAGCCTAGGCTCAATATCAATTTTGAATTGATTGCTCACAGCCTTCCACGAGAGCCAAAAGTAGGTGAAACGGGTAGAGAAGTAACCTCCCAATGTCTTAGACCAATCCATTCTTAATAACATCTCATACACCTCAACGATGTCCACCACTTGTATGTATTTGTAGCGCAAAACTTGAGGCCCAACCACCAATTGTATAGGTTGTGCATCTACTTGAGCAATCCGTATAATCTTTTCCATTTATGCATGGTTCACTTCAGAGTGTGATACGATGTCATGAAGCCTACACTAGTTGGTCATTAGGCTAATATTTGTTAGGTTCATAGTTTGAGCAGAGTTTGGATTATCTCGTGCAACTAGGTGGTCATGAGGTACCAAATCATAAGAATAATACCAATTTACAAAGACAAAACTCATAAAATATGTGATCGATGAATTACTTGTATTGATTTAGGAAATGACCATTAGTAATGACTGATACTTACTAGCCTCAAATCATCAAATTTTGAGACCCAAACAAACGACTCAAAAAATCACATTTATAGACTTATAATCCTACAAAATTGGAATGAATTTTGCCTAAGACTCAACTATAAAATGGGAGGAGTTGCAGTTTACATGCAAGGTACTGTGCCCTAGCCTATGTCAACTACTTGTAAACAAGTCTTCATTAATTGGGAGTCAACAATTTTACTCCTCCTTTTGGCGCAAGCTTCTCCCTCTAGGATTCCATGGGGCCCTGCATGTTGGGTATACTACTTAAGTGTGATGTTTAAAACTAGAATTTGTTTGATGGTACTACTAGTTTCACCATGACTGCTCTTCTTAACTTGAAGCAAATGGAGTGTACACATTGCTCATTGTTTATTTACTCATTGTTCTTCTTGAAACTCATGAAACATTCTATTGAGCCCTAAAGTGGATTCAGGACAACCCAATCCAAAACTTGGAGACTAATATTTTTTGTTAACTCATCCATCTTGTCTGCTAGGTTGTCTACCACTTGGGTTGCCTGGTAAGATTGAAAACTAAGATACATATACATTTCCATCATTGTGGTATCAAACTTGACTTTTGAAGAGAACTTCTCTGCTACATACTACTCCCATCCTTTCCTCACATATTTCCTTTTTTTCTTGTAAGAAGAGTTTCAGCTTCCTCAATTGATTCTCAGCCCAAGTATCCATAGTTGTTTCCTTCTTCATATCATATAAATAATTAACTAACCATTGAGGGATTTCTGAAGAGGAGGTTTGTGTATCTATAGGTCAGGATTCAAGTTGATGTGATAGTTCCATGAGTTGATATCTATACTGCTCTAGTTGAGCCTTCATCTCCTATTTACACTTGTGTTCCTTCTTGATCCTTTTTTTTATTGTAGCAGTAGTAGCATCCAAAGTAGCTATCTCTCCCATTTATTTTGTCTATCCAAGTTCACTTGTGAAACTTGATAATTGGTCGGAGTCTACTCTTCACCTTCTTTTCTGTGTACCAAGGTGGCTATGTTGGCCATGTGTTCTCTTGATTCACTCCTTGTTAGGTGGTGTATGATTTTTACCCTTTTTCTTTTCTTGGGATTGTTAGCTACAAAATCCCAAAGAGTCACCTTTGGTAACAAAATCTTCCTTTTCCTTTCAAAATTGAAGCTCAATCACTATGGCATACTTGGGTCTCGCTATCCACCCTAAGGAGTGACTTGAGAAGTCATTGCATAGGTTTTTGTTACTAGTTCTTGTTCCTACTCTTTTATCTCCTTCATGGTGCTTCTTTTTTTGTTGTTCCTTGGGCTCTTCATGTTGTGATGGAGGTGGTTTTGAGGGCTCCTCTTGTTTGCTATTCTTTGGCAAGCTCATCAAGATTTTTTCCCACCTCATGTTCAAGAGTTTCCTTTCTTATCTTATACTTTTATCTTCTTTCACTTTCTTCAACATAATTTAGAATTTCCTCTTGATCTTTTGGTGTGAGTGTTGGCATAACTAATGAAGATAATGATGGGGATATTGTTGGCATATGGATATGATGATGGATTGTTGGCATAACTAATGGAGATGATGATGAGAAGATGAGCGGTAAAAATGATGGAGATTGTTGGCTTGATGATGATGATTGTAGTAAGTTGTTTGATGAATTTATTTGTGTTGTAATTGATGGAAACCATGTTTGTTTAGTCATCTAGGTCATCTAGATTAGCCGGTATAGCCTAACCGGTAGTGGAATTAGTTAGACAACAAAATTGCTAAGTTGATGTCAACCGGTAAACATGAACAAAGTGGTGATCATGAGACTAGTATGGATGATTGGAGAAGACTTCGGTGTTTTGGTCTATAATATATGTTCATAACATTGGCATGAGTCTGTAATTTAAATCTCATCAAGTTTGGTGAACCAGAAAGCGCATTTATATTTGACTATTATGAACTCTGTGAAGAAGAATGGATACCAGTAACAGATCTTTGACCGATAATGATTTAAGGTTTGGCGATGGATCTTATCATGATCATAACTTAGTGATGACATGCCATAATCCATGTGTAATGATAAGATGGTATTTGAGGGTGAACAAGGATCAAATTTCTTGGGAAACTACAAAGTGCTTAAAAGAATGAAACAAGGGTTTGATTGCTTATCAAATCGATGAGCGGTGATGTGCACTGATCATTCATCAGCGGAAATTATCTAGAAATTTGTTGTAATGATCTATAACATATTTTGGTGGAGTGTTTTTCCTCGCTAAATATAAATTCATTATATTTTTATGTAATTAGGGTTTTGTAGCCAACCTAACTGAAAAGTGTATTTAGTGCTAGTTTGAGATGGTTTTTGTGTTGGTGGTTTGAGAAGAAGGTATTGTTGAACAAGTTTGAAGTTTCTGCATGGGTGTAGCAGAGTTTTGTTGAAAAGGACCTGTACTAGCAAGCAAGGAAGTGTTGTAATCAGATCATTTACCCTGTTGTTCCCTAATAGTTACAACAGTTTGAAATCCCTTAACCGGGTAGACCCTAATAGGTCTGATATTATAAATCCCTTCATCGGGTGGCTCATTAACTTGAGTTTGAAATCCTCTAACAAGGTTACTCTTAATAGGGTAGAGCTCCTAACAGGGCTGAGGTAAAATTCCTTTATCGAATGACTCCTAACAGGGTCTGCTCTTAACCGAGCATATTGTAAAGCTCTTAACCGGGCTAGGCCTTTAACTGGGTGCATTCCAAAAGAGTGCAAATATTTGATGGGTGCTAATTACCACCATGGTGTTTCCCAATTGGCGTTCCACTTGAAAAATATATGTGTTCATATGGTGGATGCATTGTTGATTTGTCCATTTGATATCTTTACTATGTTTGCATATTGATGAACACTTAAGTGAATGGTTTGTTAAATCATCTTAAAGGATTGTTTGAGTAGTTACCGATACAGTTTTGTGAAGTGTTACAAATTTGTTTTATTACTGATTCAGCCCCCCTCTCAGTAATAACTAGATCCTCATAATAACAATTGGTATCATAGCACTAGGTCCTGTTTGTGAATAAGCTTAAACTCTTTAGGTAAAGATCCAAGATGATGAAGAAGGAGGATCCTAAGTTCACAAAGGATAACTATAGAATGTGGAGGGACAAAATGAAGATCTACATCAAATGTATGCGACGATAGTTTTGGGAGCATGTGGTTAATAAGTAAACACCTTCTACCGGTACTCTGACTGCATATCAACTCAAGGAGCAGTAGGAGAATTTTCAAGCATTGGAAGCCATTGTAAGTACTCTTTCTGATTCTGAGTATATTGGTGTTCATGGTTTAGAAACCGCTTATGAATTTTGGGAAAAGTTGAAGTTGATTTATGGTGGAGATGAGCATGTGCAAAAAGGTAAAGAAGAAAGCCTATGAGGCAAGTTTGATGACATAAGGATGATGGAAGGTGAGAACATCACCCAGTACAAACAAAGTATAAAAGAAGTAGTTGGAGGAATCAAAAGTACTGGTGGAACCATTGCAAAAGACACAGTGGTTAGTTAAATTCTTAGAACCTTAATGCCTACTTATGCTATTAGAGTATCTGCTATCCAAGAATTGAGGTCAGTAAACAAAGATAAAGTTACCATTGATTCATTTATAGGCAAGCTTACTTCTTTTGAATTGAATAGCTTTGACAATACTGTACCTGAAAAAGAATCTGCTTTCAAAGCATCAGTATTTGATGCACTGGTAAGAAAAGGAAAGTATATCTATCATAACCATGAATATAGGTCAATTCATCATGGCAGTGGTAATAGAGAAGTGGATGATGAACATAACTTGATAGAATTTGAGGATTTATTGGCAAAGAAACTTCCTAGAGGGATTGGTAAGTACAAAGGAAAGATTCCTCTTAAGTGCTTCTCATGTCACAAAATAGGACATATTGTTGGTAATTGTCCTAACAGTGATCAGAAAGAAAAATTTAGAAAGTTTAAGGGAAAAGGTAAGAAACAATGTTATGTTGCAGTAGATGAAGGTGTTATCGATGAGGAATCAGAGGATGAAGATAATGAGGAAATTGTTTTTGTAGTGGTTAAGGAAGATCTCTTTGACAAGAAATCTTTAGTGTCCCATATTGACAATAGTGATGAGTGGGTCATTGATAATGGTTGCTCACACCACATGATCGGTGACAAGAAAAAGTTCATCTCACTTGAAGAATTTGATGGTGGAGTAGTGAGATTTGGCAACAATACACCATGCTTGGTAAAAGGTAAAGTTTAAATTTCTTCAAATGGAAAAAGTGATGTTGATGATGTGTATTGGGTTGAAGGATTGAAGCATAACTTGTTAAGTGTTGATCCGCTAAATTATAGAGGTTATCATCTTGAGTTCAAGAATGGAGTGTGTAGGTTTTAAGGAAGCAAAGGAGAACTGTTTGCTACCGGTAAATAGACAAAAGGTAACTTATTTCATCTTAACACTAATGTTAACAGTTGTTTGGTTGCAAAAGTTGAGGACAGTTGACTATGACATGGAAGATTTTGTCATGTAAATTTTGATAATTTTGGTCAAGGTCAGCAATTCAAGTATGATTAGAGGTATGCCACAACTAGTCAAACTAGACAATGTGATTTGTAAGGAGTGTCAGTTGGGTAAGATGACTACTTCGTCTTTCAAAAGAAGATCATTTTCTCTAGAAAATATTTTAGATTTGGTGCACACTAATTTATGCAGTCCTATGAGGGCTAGGAGTTTTGAAGGTGATAAATATTTCATGATATTTACTGATGATCATTCAAGAATGATGTGGGTTACATTTTTGAAGGATAAGTCTGATGCTTTTAGCAAGTTTAAGGCATTCAAAGCCTTAGTGGAGAAAGACACTGGTAAGAACCTTAAGTGCCCGAGATCTAATCGGGATGGGGAATTCACATCAACTAAATTTGTGAAATACTATGATGAGAATGGAATCAAGAGACAACTATCTGTACCAAGGACACCACAACAGAATGGGATTGCAGAAAGGAGGAACCAAACCATAGTTGAAGAAACAAGAACAAATTTGATACAAGGGGATGCACCTAAAATATTTTGGAGAGAAGTACTCAACACTGCAGTATACACAATGAACTGGGTATTGGTCAAGAAAGCTAATGACTAAACTCCCTATGAATTATGGTATGGTCATACTCCTAATGTTAGGCATTTCAAAGTATTTGGTAGTAGGTGTTACATAAAGAGAGATGAGTATACCGGTAAGTTTGATCCTAAAAGTGACGAAGGAACTTTCCATGGTTACTTAGCTAAGAGCAAAGCATTCAAGTTATTTAACAAAAGAACCAAGAAGATTGTGGAAAGTATTAATGTGAAAGTTGACGAGTCTACTAAGAAATCTGATGATACCAGCAAGTCTAATGGAGTAGATGAACATAAGATATTGATCATTGAACCCGAAGTTCAAAATGATGGTGAGTAGAACAGTGTGGAGGATATTGCTCAACCGGTGGAAGATGAAGATGAAGAAGAAGAAGTAGAAGAGGCTTCTATACTGGAACCGGTTACACCTAGATACTTAAAGTTGAATCACTCTACAGATTAGATAATTGGAGACAAGAATGCTGGAGTATAAAGAAGAAGAAAGATTGGAGAAATTGCTTGCCTGATTTCCACAATCGAACCTAAGACAATGAAGGAAGCTCTCAAGGATGATGATTTGATAAAGGCTATGGAGGAGGAGCTTGATCAAATAGAGAAGAACAACACTTGGTCACTTATTCCCAGACCAGCTGATAAAAATGTGATTGGTACTAAGTGGGTGTTTAGGAACAAATTGAATGAAGATGGTTAAGTGGTTAGGAACAAGGCTAGACTAGTTTGCAAAGGATGTGCACAAGAAGAAGGTGAAGATTATGGAGAAACCTTTGCACCAGCCGCTAGACTTGAAGGAGTAATAATGCTACTTGAATTTGTTGTGTTCAAAGGATTTAAGGTATACCAAGTGGATGTAAAGTCTGCATTTTTGAATGAAATTCTAGTACATTGAACAACCAAATGGGTTTGCATTGACTGAAGACAACGACGTGGTGTGCAAACTTCGTAAATCTTTATATGGGTTAAAGCAAGCTCCAAGGGCATGGTATGAGAGACTCCATTCATACCTGATAAAGATTGGATTTCAAAGAACCAGTGAGGACAACAACATTTACTCGAAGACAGAAGGAGATAAATTTTTTATTGTAGAAGTGTTTGTAGATGATATCATATTTGGAGGAGATGATGATATGAGTTTCACTTTTGCAGAAGAAATGAAAAATGAATTTTAAATGTCTTTGATAGGTGAAATCAATTTTTTTATTGGTTTGTAGGTCCAACTAATGAAAGGAGGAATCTTTATCAGCCAGTCCAAATATGTGAAGGATATATTGAAAACCTTTGGAATGGAAGACTCCAAACCGGTTGGAACCCCTATGGTTATTGGTTATAGATTATCCAAGGAAGATGATTCAGATCTAGTGGATGAAACTGAGCATAGATCAATGATTGGTAAAATACACTATGTTGTTCATAGTAGACTGGACATTTCTCATGTAGTTGGTATAGTGGCTAGATTTTATAAAAATCTTATAAAGACTCATATGGTGGAAGTGAAGAGAATTTTTAGGTATCTTAGAGGAACTATTGATTATGGATTATGGTATCCATACAAAGGAAAATTATCTATGAAGGTGTTCACAGATACTGATTAGGTAGGTAATATAGATGACCAGAAGAGAACAAATGGTGGTGCATTCTTTCTAGGAGAAAGAATGGTATCCTGGACCAGTAAGAGATAAAGTTTCATTTCTCAGTCTACAATAGAAGAAGAGTATGTGGTTGCACCTATGAACTATACTCAAGCAATATGGATAAGAGATGTATTAGAAGGATTCAAGGAGAATATGATAGAGTCGGTGGTCATATATTGTGATAATATAAGTGCAATCAATATTTCGAAGAATCCTATATTGCATGCTAGAAAAAAACATATTGACCTGAAGTATCATTATTTGAGAGAAAGAGTGTAGGAAAAGAAAGTCAGGATGGATCATGTGTCAAGCAAGGAGAAGTTGGTTGACATCTTCACTAAGCCATTGCCTAAAGTAACCTTTGAGTATCTTAGAGGTAAGATAGGGGTTATACCCCTACAAAAGGTCAACTAAGATGTTGTTGAAACATCAATCCAATGGACTAATTGAAAATATTTCATTGTGGATTGATAAGAAAAGGGCTACTACTAAGGGAGAGCATCAAAGATGAAGAAACACAATAGCAAAAAAAGATGAATGTTACACTTTGTACCTTTGGCATTGTTATCAAAGGGGTAGAATAAAAGTGATAAAGGGGAGAAGAAAAGTAAAGGAGGAGAAGAACAATGAAGAGTAGAAAGAGAAGAATTGATGAAGGGAGAAGAACAATACAATAGTCATAATAGTTAGAGTTCCAGTTTTGTATAGTGAGATTTTGGTGTTGTTATTTTGGTGTTGCCATCAATGCCAAAGGGGGAGATTGTTGGCATCACTAATGAAGATAATGATGGGGAGATTGTTGGCATATGGAGATGATGATGGATTCTTGGCATAACTGATGGAGATGATGATGAGAAGATGACTAGTAAAGTTGATGGAGATTGTTGGATTGATGATGATGATTGTAGTAAGTTGTTTGATGACTTTATTTGTGTTGTCATTGATGACAACCATTTTTGTTTAGTCATTTAGGTCATCTAGATGAATCGGTATAGCCTAACTAGTAGTGGAATCAATTAGACAACAAAACTGCTAAGTTGTTGTCAAATGGTAAATAGGAACATAGTGGTGACCATAAGACTGGTACGAATGATTAGAGAGGACTCAAGTGTTGTGGTTCAAAAGATATGGTCATAAAATTGGTATGTCTATGATTGAAATCACATCAAGTTTGGTGAACCTGAAAGCACATTTATAATTAACTATTATGAACTCTGTGAAGAATGGATATTGGTAACAAATATTTGAACGGTAATTATTTAAGGTTTGGTGGTGGATCTTATCATGATCATAACTTAGTAATGAGGTGTCATAATCCATGAGTAATGATAAGATGAGATTTTGAGTGTGTACAAGGATCAAATTTTTTGGGAAACTACAAAGTGCTTAGAAGAATGAAACAAGGGTTTGATTTCTTATCAAATTGCTAAGCGGTGATGTGTGGTGATCATTCAGCGGCAAAAATTATCTATAGATTTGTTGTAATGATCTGTAATGTATTCTAGCAGAGTGTTTTTCCGTGTTAAATGTAAATTCATTGTATTTTGATGTAATTAGGGTTTTGTAGCCAACCTAACTGAAAAAGTGTAATTAGGGCTAGTTTGAGAAAGGTTTTTGTGTAGGTGGTTTGAGAAGAAGGTATTGCCGAACCAGTTTGAAGTGGCTGCATGTGTGTAGCAGAGTTGTGCTGAAAAGGATTTGTACTAGAAAGCAAGTAAGAGTTGTAATCAGATCATTTGCCTTATTATTCCCTAACAGTTACATTAGTTTGAAATCTCTTAACTGGGTAAACCCTAATAGGTCTGATATTGTAAATCCCTTCATCGGGTGGCTCATTAACTTGAGTTTGAAATATTGTAACAAGGTAGAGCTCCTAAAAGGGCTAAGGTAAAATCTCTTCACCGGGTGACTCCTAACAAGGTCTTCTCTTAACTGGGCATATTGTAAATCTCTTAATTGGGCTAGGCCTTTAATCGGGTGCATTCCAAAAGAGTGCAAATATTTTGTGGGTACTAATTTGCACCATGGTTGTTTCCAATTGGGTTTCCACGTGAAAAATATTTGTGTTCATATGGTGGATGCATTGTTGATTTGTGCATTTGATATCTTTACTATGTTTGCATATTGATGAACACTTAAGTGAATGATTTGTTAAATCAACTTAAAGGATTGTTTGAGTAGTTATCGGTATAGTTTTGTGAAGTGTTGCAGATTTGATTTATTACTAATTTACCCCCCCTCTCAGTAATAACTGGATCCTCATAATAATAGTGAGTACTAGATGGTCATCTTGATCATCAACCTTCATAGGTTCTTTTTGTCGTCCATCCTCTTGTTGTTGAATAACTTCAACAGTTTTGTCCCTTAGTGTAGTTGTTATTGGTTGTTCATCCTGAGAGATGATTGGAACCTAAGGAAGCATAGATTCACCCAAGTCTTGACTCACAAGAGCTTTTTTGTGACTTGAAATTTCTCTCTTTTTACGAGTTTTGATTGATATGGGTTCATTATCAAAATATGAGTCTATATCAATATAATGAGTTATGACATATTCTTCTACCTATGGTGGTTATGTTGTAGCAATAGGGACTTGGTGTGGAGTAGCTTCATGTTCTTGCTTAGGGTCCTATGATGTCCCTTCTCTTGGAGTAATACCAATGGAAGGCAATATTGCGGCAATTGAAGCTCAAGGAGTAGCCTTTCCTTTATTTTTCTTCTTAGAAACACCACCACAAAGTCTCAGTCCTAGCCACTTTCTACTCCATTGAACCACTTCTTCAGTAATATCATCAATTGATACATTCTCTGGTTTTGACCATCTAATGGGAGAAAGGGGCCTCTGATCTATCTTTTTCTCTTCATCAAGAAGATCCAAAACTATACCATCATCCCTAAAATCCTTGGGAATGTAGTTTTCTAATTTAAAATATTTCATCTAGAAAGTAGTAAGTCTACAAAATATTTTCTTTCTTACTTCAAAACTAGCCTACATTTCGGCCCAAAAATCTTCTAGTCCTAGCTTATGTCCATCATATGAGTTTGGCATCATGCCTTTCAATTTTACAAATGGATAAAAGAATTCTTGAGAGTAATCAAACTCCTTGATGTTCAAGTCTTGAAGTTCATGGACTATTGTTTTAGTAGTTTGCAAGTTATGACACTTCTAATGTTCGAGGGTGAATGGAAAATTGACTCGTCTTGTGCCTTTGTATCATTAGAGCCTATACTTGTACAATCTGCCTAGAAAAATCAAGAAGTATAATCTTATTGCTGCAATATCGAGTAAGGAGAAAAGGATTTCCTATATACCCACTTAATTTGATATATGTGGATCTTGTGTTCTAGATAAACCAATTTCCCTAAGTCTTTATCAATCTCATAGCCTCCAAGAACAACTGATATCCAACATCAACAGTAAATCTTCATATAGATGCAAATATGAAAGCATAATTTATCTGTTAAAGTGGTCCTTAGTAGAATTCAGGGGTAATTGAGTTTAGTATTCCCACACCCTCTTATCATTAGTGCCTTCTTCTTATATACCTTAAGTGTTCAGTCCTAGATATACACCACATATGAGGTCATGAAAAACCTTTTAGTATTCATTACATTACAAATTTTATCATGAATGTTATCAAAAATAATTCGAGCCCAATCAAAGTAATGTTTTTCCTTGAGGATGGTGTACACGTAGTAGTACATCCATAAATGGTAGTATCAAGATTCCTCTTTTCCAATGGCCCTATTTAACATGATGATTAGATCACAAGGAGCATCCTTAAACTCTATTCTATGGATGTTATCTACTACTTTAAAACCTATTTTTCTAGGCTCCCAAAGCCAAGTGTTCAAATAATCTTTATTTTTGCCATCAATATTGAACTCCTTTATAGCTTCTTCTTCTGTGGTCTGCAAGACTTCTTCAAATTGTGGGATCATAAAGATCAGAGCTATCATGTCAATTGATGAGTCCACAACTATATTATCCTTGGTAACCATACATTTCCTTGTGTCTTGGTTATAATGTTGTGCAATATCTAGAATTAACTTAGGTGTCTAAATTTCTTGAGGAAAGACAATAGCTTCAACTGAGCTCGATCTGCTAATTCTCCTCTAGATAGTGTTGTTGGTTCCCCAGAATGCACATGGTGGGGTTTATACTGCAATAGAGGTAGAAACCAAGTCAATCCCTTGAATCATGCATGGAGAGGCCAACTCATAATTGTTTAGAATACTTGGGGATTTGGACCAACATATGACAAGGATTCTGCTAATCCTTCTTCACTTAGGGCTTTGTAAAACCCAGGAGGGTGATCCCTTAATGCACTTGCAATATCCACACCACACTTGCAGATGACATTAAAACAAAGCAGAATATCTCATTCTTAAGATGGGCTCAACTAAGAGGGAGAATTCTACATAGTGGATAGCTCTCCATGATCCTCGACTTGCTTTGGAGCATGAGACATTTTCAACAAGCAACGACATATACAAAAATGAAAAGATATTTTGATATTCTAATTTCACAGTAAGTTGTCGATGAGTTGTGAGTAAAGAGCTATCATTGGAAATAACTACAAACCATGACCAGTGTCTTATTCATTGGGCGATTGAAATTGCAAAACGTAAGATGGAAATATAACATAACCTTTTATCTAATAGTTGAAGATCTTATGATAACACTGCCTTGTAATATATCTCATCTATTTGTCCCAACCCAAAATACTTATCAAAATCCATGTATAAGCCCCATCAGTCTACAAATTCTATCTAAGCAATTTAACTAACCCCTTAGGTTACAGAATAAAACATAAAGTACATACATCATAACAATGCAATGAATGAGAAAACCCTTGATCCTACTCAGTCAAAACATAACAGAGTTACACACTGGAGAAAATGGATTTTAACTATGTTTTCATTCATTTAATGAGTTATTTTATGTTACTAATCATCTTACATATAAATCCTTCAAGAACCTGCGATAAAATATGACACAAGACCCATTTTATTTGCTCTGTAAATTCCTCTTACAACCTACTATTTTCACCTAGAGTCACTGTTCATGACCAAGGATTTGGATCCAAATTTATGGACCAAATTTCTTGACCTCATCTCATGGCCCTGAATTCCCTTTTATAGAAACAAGGGAGAAAACAAGCTTCAAGCTAGAGGAGACACTCGTCACAATCTTATAAGACCACTTGTAACTCTATTACAAAAATATTCCTCACAGTTTCCCAAAAACTGTCCATTATAGCATTCATGATGAAGTAGAACCAAAATTCCTAACTGCATTTTGGTAGAAAAAAAACTTATTGAGTTGTGCCACTATCACCCTCAATGCTCCTAGATGGACCATGAGATGCGTCATGATGTTCTACAGATCATTTCGCTACAAGAAGAGGGATTATATCCTAGAAAGAAGTAAAGTCACCCTTCAAATAGAAGAGGAGCTCAAGCCTTCATGCCCAATATTAGAGAAAGTGGGAAAAGAGACTCCCAAAGGAACATAAAGTGAAGGGAAGACATTGCAGCTTCCATGTCATTGCAAAGATGACTGGCTGCTTCCTCCTCCCCAACCTTGTTCTTCTCCTATTCCTCTGTGAGGCCCTTCCTAGAACCCTCTGCCAACAAGTGACAAAGGAGAAGCAAAGGATGCATCATGTAGGGCTTATTTTTATGAAAAATGGATTTCAAGCCGCCACTGCCTATCCTCCCAACTTTCAAGGCTCCACTGACGATAAGAATACTCACTCATAAAGGAATTCCATCTGGTATCATATAGCTCACTGTAACTCCTAGCACGATACTTCTCAAAAATCATTATCATTTCAAGACCTTCTAAGAAGGTAATGAAATTCTCATTCTTTCTACCAACTGAAGACACTACCTAGTTGTATTTATAATAAAAAATACCTTTCTTGGTGGTGCTCATGCATGAGAAAAATCATCATGTCAATGCTTTCTACTCATCCTTCTTGCAAATGGATTCAAGAAATCATATCCATCAAAACAAGAACACCATCAGATTCAAGCTTCCAATTCAGTTCTCTCTGACCAAGCTCACCTTACGTGAACAATTTTGTTCCTAATTATCTGATTTCTTGATTGCAAAATTTATGTTTCAGAATCCCTTTTTAGATATTGAGTCCTTATCTTTTGAAAGTTTCTCTGCATCAGTTTCTTGATTTTATGTCTTATTGTGAGAATCTCTGACAAGTTGTGTCCTATGATCTTATTGACAGGTCCACCAACTTAGAAATCATGCTTATCCCCTTATGCCTCTGGATATCTCAACTTCTTGTCCTGGTGGCAAAAAAACTCATTGAGATCGCTCCCTTTGGAATTGCGAACTTTTTTTACCAACACTACTCGACCCTGCAGAACACCTCTAAAATTGGTCTTTTGAGAATCAGTCGACATCCATGTGCCTCAACTTGTCTAAGCCATGTCGATAAGCTTACTCCCTTCTGCATTTATTTTCCCACATGAATGACAATGAAACAGTCCAAATCACCCCCTTTGAAAAATATTATGTTTCCACCATAGATTTGTCCAGCACAACATATCACTTGGTAACCATTAGTCAAAATAATATTGACCCTCCATAATGGCAAGTGCACCCATAAAAACCTGACAAAACGTTGCCAAATCACCTTCAAATATCAATTATGTCACCCTTCTTGGGATACGTGGCATCATCTTGCGATGCTGTGATCCTCAACTTCCTTGCATCTTCCTTCCCAAGATTGTGAGGGTTGTTCGGTCTGCTCGTTCATTACATGTAGGTTACGATGTCCTCTCAATACTTTCCGCTATCCTTCGAGCATATTTTTGCTTGGATCATAACATTGCCATCCATTTGATGCATGTTCAAATTCATAGAACTTTTAGTTGCTCGATAGTTAATCATGGAGATATAGGCTGAAACATTAAGGCTGAACTTAGGAAAAATAAATACCTGCTAAAATATTAAAGGGTGCCCAACCATAGTGAAAAAGATGTAGAATTAAGGAAAAATTAAAAGGCCAACAGAATAAATAATGCCTAGGAAAAGGAACACGGTCCCCTTTGACGATGGAAAAGACCCTCATGTTTAAGTGAAAAAGGTAATGAAGAAACATAACAAGCTTTAGGTTTAAAACAAAAGGCTCACATAGGAGCACATAAACCTAAAAACCATAAACCTCAAGGGTAAAAATAGAGAGCTACATTAATTTAAAATGACTAAAACATTGCCAGGGACATCAAATTTTTGCATAGTCATTTTTAGGACTATCAATAGTGTTAGGATTCTCGCCATATACATCCCATTCGATTGCCTCTAGTTCAATATGACCAACCTTCATGTCTGTAATCCATTTCACTTTGTTCTCAAACTTAGAAGCATTAGTCTAGCCTTGATATTGGTATTTCATTATGATCGAGATCTTTTCTATCTTTATCTCAGTATTTATCTTTTTCCTTGAGCTCCCTAGGGTATCTGCTACTTCCATATGATCCTTCTAAATTTGCAAAAGAAAACCCACTAATCAACACTTCTGATAGTTTACCCTTTATTAGATTTTCAATTAAGCACTAGGCTTTAGAAACTTGGGGTTCTGGGATTCTAAGGTCTAGAAGGGCTTCTACAAAGAACAAAGGTCTTAATTCAAAATCTTGAAGTTCCAGGGTTCTGGGTTGAGAAGGCCCGAATTACTCCAAATCTTGGGATTTTGAGATCCTAAAGAATTTATACTGCAATAAGCACAAGAGGTCTGAAACTCAAAGACTTCGAGATTCTAGGGTGAAGAATTGTACATCAAAGACCATACTCTAGGATCTAAGGGTGGAGAAATTATAAAATCGTTCAAAGAATGCATTTTAGAACTCTGGGGTTTCAGATCTTTGAATTTCTAAAGTAAAAGAACCAAACAGACTTCGGTATCTCAGGGTTCCAAAGTTTTGAAATTTGGAAGGACTGCACTCTGAAACTCCAAGGATATGAGGTTTTGAAGCCAAAAGAAAATAATCTTTCAAACTCTTAGGGGCTCGGGATCTCGAGACTCCAAAATTCTGCAGATACCTAGAAAATGTTGAAACCTTGGGTACGAACATAAAATTGAACCACAAACCCTAAAATCAGAAGGATGAAAATTCATTTAAGGGCCAATACTTGCAATCAAAAATTGATTTAAGAGACCAAAAAAAATGTCTAATCAGCTTATTGACTTAACAAAGAAAAAAAAAACCAAACCTAACAGGCATGCAGAAAAAAAAGAAGACAAAAGGAACAAAAAAAAAATAGGACAAGCAAACCACAAAGACAAAAAGCCTACCTCAACAATGAATAGGAGATGAGACATGAAACCAACACCCTATAAGACACTCTCACAAATTTTCTAGGATCACTAGATGTGGATGAGCTTGGACGAAAGAAATTGAATGCACAAATGAGAAAAATGAACTGGTGAAAGGTCTATTACCCCATTGTGATTACAGAGACCAAGGCACGACATGACCGAACTTAGGGTTTTGAGGTCTTGAGCTCACATAACCAAGAGTCATGTTGAACTCCAAAAACCTGAGTCTGAAACTCTAAAAAAGAGCAAACAAAAAAAAAGAAATTTGTGGTCTTGGGATTCTAAGACTTTGGACCTCAAGAGAACAAGAAAACAAGGATAACTCAAGATCTAGGGGTTCCAATATTTTGAGGCTCCAAAATGAACAAAAAATACAACAAACTCGGGAACCTAAAATCTTGAAGGCCAAACCAGACACAAAAACAAAGACCTCAATATTTTAGAATCTCAGGGTTCCGGGCCTTGAAAGCTAATGAAACCTGAAAACCCAGAGGTTTGAAAGTCCAAAAACCAAAACAAAACAAAGGAAAACTCAGGAACTCGAGGTTCCAAGGTTAGAAGGAATGAAAACTCCTAAACTGGGAACTCCAAAATCTCGAAAACCAGAACAAACAAAACATAAACAAAAGAAAAACGTGAAAAACAAAGAAAAAAACAAAAGAAGCCTAACACATACAAAAAAGAAGGGGACCCACATTTTACCAACTAAACTGGAGGGGTGAGTATGCAGGGCATAACAGATAGGACCTACAAAAGGTTGTTCATGGTATCACAACAAGAGAATATGCACAAAACGGACCTAGACAGGTCATGAGGATAGGACACACTAAAGTAGGGGCACAAATATGAGTTGTAAATAGGCCCGATGATAATTTACAACACTACAACTTACAAAAAAGTGCACATAATTTGGATATAAAAAGTGGACTATTGATGATAGTATTGGCACAATCAACATCAAGTAAAAAAATAGATCACTCTATTTCTCTTGAAAAGTTGAAGTTTTAGCTCCAAGGTTTGTTTTCAACCAAATCTTGACTATGTTGGAAAGGCTATATGGCCTATGTTGATTTGTTTACAAAGAATCTTTACTAGTATGAATCAAATTGGATAGAGATAAATAGTTGGATGGTTCAAATCTACTCAAATAGAATATTTAATCTTTCAAGTGGTAAGTATATTTTGCAATTTTATTTTTTAATAAGTAAATAGCCACAGAGGGGCAACACCCTTGTATTAGAGAAGAAGGAGAATACAAGGCCTGATTCAATAAGAGCGGTAGGTTGGAAAGAATTAGGAAGAAAACCCCCTACCATAGGTCTAATCTTTGAAAAAGAGAAATCAACACAGGACTGGGTAAGAACAACAATATACCGACCTCTTAAGGATGCAGAGGTCATAAGACAAAAATAGACAATCTCAAAAAGCAGAGAGACCGGAGGGCTTAGAGTCAACCAGACTCATAGAGAGCCATCGGAAGCATCATCCACGAGTGCATTAGCCGCATCTAGGACAATGGGAAATTCAGGGCCACAATTCAAGTGAGATGCCGATTCTACCTTCTCCTTAGGGAGTCGATAGTCGTTTGGATACCATTCTTCACCACAGAGAAATATTGCCCTCCAATTCGACGTGAAGCCACTTTATATGCTAGCTACTTTTAGAAGGAACTCAATGTTCCTGGAGATGACAAGCCACATTGCTTGGAAGGATTCAAAATCTAGAGAATTAAAAATCACAAGCTTCTTAACCTCCACTCTATTGCTAAGTGACATATAGTAATTTGGGGATGCAGAATTCTGAGATTGGCATCAATATTGTCCAATACAGTGTCTATTTCCCCCAACAGGCGGTGCTTGAGCGTCATCTGGGTTAGCAGTTTTGTTTGGTTCTTACTAGTCCCCATGTAGATTAACATTACAAGAAAAAAGACTGGAATATCAACATTGGCTTTGTACCTATGGTAAGCCATAAGAAATTCCTTTCCCAAAATCATCTTTAAGCTGTGAAGAATGAGAGGATGTCGAGAAAAAAGGACCTCTTGCAGATGCCTATCCGTGATTTTGCCCAGGAAAGCCATCTGTCGACAGGTAGCTTTGAGGAGGACTGGGGTCTCCATACCAAGTTGCCAAGAGGGGAAAGCAAAATATGGTGGAAAGAAGGGGTATTCCATTATTAAATAGCAAGGAATTGAACCAGGGAATACGACACCCTACAACTACAACTCCAATAAATACCCACACGCGTGAGCCACCAGTATCCGACTAACCATCTGCTCCAAAACTCCTAAACTTGATGTCGACTGACTTTAAGCATCAAGTGACCATAAAAAAATCTTTAAAGGATACAGTCGTAACTGGATACTCAAGTACACTTGAATTTAATAGCCATGAGCCAAAAGCTAGCACTAATCAATAGTGTTGGCAATGTGTCACATCATGATGATAAGAGGAGACTTTAACCAGTTGACAAGGCAGTTAGTCGATCTTTCTACCAAAAATAAGACCAAAAGGTGGAGAGGGGGAATCGTGACTACTGGGGAATAGAGCACTGATTTTCTCCACAACCAAAAGAGGTAGAAAGAAACAGAGAGCGCGAAGCTATTAGGAGACCCATCGGCACGTGCCATATTTCAAAGGACCCAATTTGAGTGAGTAGAGCATGTCAATCGGCCCAACATAAAAATATCGTATGTGGATCATCAGGGGGGATCACTAGCGGTTATAGCCAATTTAGAAAGTCTATCGGCTTCACCATTGCCTTCTCTATAGATATGGCTAGGCCAAAATTCATCAAAGGTAGTTAGCAGTGCCAGGATCGGTTGAAGCCATTGGTTAAGGCACAAAACAAGGGGTGCTATTGCAGTGGATCATGTTAATGACATTTAATGAGTCACCCTCCAAATGAATTTTCTACACCCCAAACTCCTTCCCTAGTCGTAGACCTCTTAATGCCGCTCTGAATTTCGCTTCATTATTAGTAGCCACTCCAATCTTTTCGGAGATTTCTTTTATATAGAGACAATCAAAGTCCCTCAAAATGCAACCAATACCACTTTGGCCTAGATTTCCTACAGAGGCACCATCAAAGTTTACCTTGCTCCACCCAACTGCTGGTGCATCCTAGATCACCCCTGCTCTCGGATTGGTCTGATCCACCAGAGTGCCCAAGCCAAAAATCAAAGGGATGAGTAGGTTTGGAAGAACCATCTTAATCTTGTAATCCTAGTCTGTGAACATATTTTTCTTAATTATTTTGGATTGGGCCACCACATTCAGGAGCTCAGTCAGCTGATTCTCAATTTTTGCACAAAAAGACTGAGGACACATATCTTTACCCTGGAAGATTCTGTGGTTCCTTTCTTTCTAGATTTCCCAAATCAAAAGTGATGGGAGGATGAAGAGCGAATCAAAAAAAAAAAATGCCTTTCCTACCGGTTTAGGCCATTGCAAAAACCATTTGTCTAGCCCTATTGGGAAGGGGCCGAATATTCTCAGTTTTCCCATGAAATACCACCAACAGTGACTGGAGAATTTGTAATGGAGGAGAAGATGATCTATAGTCTCTTCCTCATCCAGACATAAAGGAAATCTGCTAGGTCTATTGATACCCATTGAATGGAGCCTTTCTTGAGTTAAGATTTTCTTCTGGTAGGCCAACTAGGCAAAGGAACTCGCTTTGGGAAGGAGGTGTTGATGCCAAAAAAGATTAACAGGCCAGTGTTTTTTGTCTATAGCTACTTCTTTCAGCTTGTAGCCAAAGCATACCTTGTATTTTCCATCAGAGGAGCTACACCACCTAATAATTTCCTTATCAAGGGAAGGGAAAATAATCCTTTTATTGAGAATGTCAGTAAATAAGTCCTTCTGAAACTGATCCAAGTCCAGCTCATCCAAGGAGTTCCATTTCCATTTAAAAATACTATTTTCTAGGATCGGATAACCATAATCATAGATGTTATGCCCCTAAAGGTGACATGTTTCCTCCATAACAGGTTGTAGAGAAGGGTTGTGACATAGGGCAGCTTCACCTGACCAAGAATCAAACCAAAAGGAGGCAACCTTGCCATTCCTGGCCTCCCAGGTAACCTGATAGCTTATTATTTCCCTGCTATCCAAAATAAAATTCCAGATAGCCAAACCCCTGGGAGGATTGTTGATAGTCATAATCCTCTTAGGTTCTAGGGAGTCCAGATATTTATCTTTCAGGAGCCTTGCCCATTTTTGCTTCTCGCCGCTACAGATTTCCCAAACTAGTTTAGCACCCATTGCTAAATTCATAATTGATATTTGGTGAATACCAGCACCACCTGCCATTTTTGGTTGATAGATCTTTTTCCAAGCTATCAAGGGAAATTTACCTTTATCATCCAACCCATTCCAAAGGAAATTTATCATTAGAGAAGTCAATTCATCTTCAACTGCCACCGGTAATTGTAGGCAAGCCATGGAAAAAATCGGTAGCGCTGAAAGGATCGACTTTATCATAGTGAGCCTCCCAGGAGAAGATAACCACTTGTCTATCCAAGTTGCAAGCTTGGATTTGCACTTATCAGTGAGGTGCTTCTAGTAGTGAGCTCTGTTACTACCAATGAAGAGCAGGGTACGAAGAAATTTCCCTGGGAAATTAGCAAATTTGAGATTGAGAATCCTTGATAATACCATTTGCAAGTTGAGCGGGGTGTTGACAAAAAACACTTCAGATTTGTGCCAGTTGATTTTCTGACCAGAATCCAAACAGTAATCATCAAGGCAAGTTTTGATCTATTTGGCTTCTCGCCTACAGGCCGATCCAAATAGAATGGTGTTGTCAGCAAACTGAAGATGAGTCATTTTTTCAACCCCTATTGCCACATTAACTCCAACCCAATGACCATCTTGGTGGAGAGCTCTTATGGATTGACCTAAAGCTTCAGCCATTATGATAAATAGAAAGGGTGATAATGGATCACCTTGTCTAATACCTCTTGTTGAGGAGAAGAAACTGTGGGATGAACCATTGACCAGAACGGAGAATTTGGGGGAAGAGAGACAATTCTTGACCCAAGTGAGCCATTCCTTTCATAAGCCAAATTTATTGAGAACATCAAATAAGAAATCCATATCCACCATGTCATAAGCTTTCAGAATGTCTAGTTTTAAAATCATACAGAAGTCCTTGGTTTTCCTGGCTGTGTGGAGTGTTTCATGAGCAACAATGATACCTTCTACAATGGATCTTCTAGGGGCAAACCTGCTTTGTTCCTCTGATATGATGTGCTTAAGGAGGGTCTTCAATCTGTTAGCTATGATCTTTGTTACAATCTTATATACAGTATTGCATAGAGCGATAGGCCTGAAATCACTCATCTGTTGTGGATCTTGCTTCTTTGGAATTAGAGTAAAAAAGGTGTGGTTGATGGCCCCTAACATAGTCATCTTCTTTCTTGATTGTTCTACTGCAAGGTGTAAATCTTGAGCAATGATATCCAAGTAATGATGGAAGAATGTGGCAAGGAAGCCGTCCGAGCTAGGAGTCTTATCTAGTTTCAACTGGAGGGTGGTTTTCCTTACTTCCTCAATAGAAATGGGCATACAAAGAGCTGTATTTTGATTATCAGAAATGATGGATGGGATTGAGTTCAGAATTCTGGCTCTTGCTTCATGATCGATCTGATGGTCACCATTCAGTAGAGAATCAAAGAAACTTACAGCTTCCTACATAATGTCCTTGTAGTTCCTGACAATGACTCCATCCGATCTCATAATCTTCGATATTATGTTTCTGTTTCGATTGGCAATGGCCGACTGGTGGAAGAATTTGGTGTTTTTATCTCCTTTAACCATAACTCCCTTGAATTTTGCTGCTAGTGGATTTCCTCACATCTAAGGATTTCATTTAGGTCAAATTTGAGAGAATTTTCTTTGATGAATAGATCCTCAGTCATTCCTGAAGACGTAACAAAGTTGGTTAAATCTGCCAGTTCAACCTTGATTCTTAGTTTCTCCATATGAATATTTTTGAAGTGGTTATTATTTCATTCTTTGATCTTAACCTTAATGTACTTGAGCTTTTTATTGAGAATGAGAAGTCTCGAATGATTCCTAAAAACTGTCTCATTCCACCAAGCCGCTATAAGATCATGTAGTTTAGCCACTCTGAGCTACATTTTCTCAAATCAGATGGAGTACTTCCCTCCACTTGAGCCAAGGCAACCTCCAAACAAATCGGGTAGTGGTCTGATCCGGTGAGTGATAGAATCGATGATTCTAAGGCTAGATTTTGACCTAGCCACTCACCAGAAATAAGGAATCGGTCAAGCCGTTTAGCAATATTAGTGAAGCCTAATCTCCAGTTCGACCATTTGAAAATTCCATTTTTTGGAACAATGTCTAAGAGGTGATTCTTCTCAACAAAGTCCAAGAAGTCTTTTTGGGATGTACCAGTCCTCTAAATACCCCCACTTTTCTTTGTGCTAGAAAGGGTCGCATTAAAATCCCCAGCTACCACACTACTATCATCAGTTATAGTGTTTAGCTTAATGGATAGGAGATCCCAGAGAGCCCACTTATCACTAGCAGAAGAAGGTCCGTACACATTGAATAGATTGAAGCTCTCATTTCATCCAAGAATAGTGACCAAGAAATGTTGCCAATACTTATCTTTTCCCACAAGTGAGCTCTTAACATTCATAGGGTTCCAAATAATTCCCAAGCCACTGGAAGCTCCATCCGATTGTTGAAAAAACCCATTCCATTATTTCCAAACTCTCATTTTGGGCTTAATCTCATACTTGCTCCATTTTGTTTCTTGTAGTAGCCAAATATCTCCTTTGGTGTCATTAATCTGGCGCTTAATCAAGCGCCATTTGTCAGGGGCATTGATGTCCCTGACATTCCAAGATAGGAGTCTCATGATTCCTGGGGAAGGGCATTTCCCTTCCCTAAATTAAGTTTGGTTTGACCACAGGCAGCACCAGCTACTGCTAGCATGAATTTTTTGAACTTGCGCCCCCGCACACCTTTTGATTTAAAATTTGGTTTATCAATAGTCGAATCTAATTTTCCAAAACCTTTTAGGGAATCCTCCATTATAAGCTCTGAGTCAGATTCAAAGTCCTCCTCCCCCTCCGAGGAGGAAGTTTCAATTTCTCCATCTTCTAGGTCAATGCCTATTCGAGAGCAAGTCTGCACTCCCAACACCCCTATAGTGTCATTCTCTATACCCTGAGAGAGTGGATTTCAATCTTCAATTGCCAATTGATTCCTAGGCACTAAGGGGGAGGGTGGAAGAGTGTCCACTATCTTGGATTCAATGTCTTCCTATAGGGATTTGGTCTTCTCTAGTAGTGTGAGAAGATCTTGTTGGCTCTCGCTTTGACCAGAGGGGGGGGGGACTATGATCAAAGGGGTTACCTGCGTTAGTGTAACATTCTCCTTCTCAAGAGTATCGTTTAACATTCTCCTTCTCAAGAGTATCGTTGCAAAGGGCATCCCTGGTGTCATTGGTAATGAGAGGTTCCGGTTGCAGTTTATCCTCATTAGGAGATTGCATACAGGAATAATTTCACTGTATCATAGCCAAGACATCACAACTAATACTGGTATGATCCAAGGAGAAGCATTTAGGACAAATATGCAGCTGATATTCCCTGTCAATCTTTTGAATCTAGATCCCTAATAATTATGACTTTGTCGGGGATCTTGTTGATTTGATTTGTGCTAATACAAATTCTGAGAAAGCTTCCCCATAGGATATCCTCTAAGATTTCATCTGTCGATACAAAGGTACCAAATTTTTTGCATATGTCCTTAATGACATCAATGTGCCAATAATCCGAGGGACAATTATACAATCTTATCCATACCTTGCTATCCGGCAAGACATCAATTGGGTTGCCAATCGATGATGTGAAGTTCAATGCCATCTAGGATATACGGACCTCTATTTTTCGCTTGCCATTTCTCCTTATTGCTCATAAATTCAATCATATAGAAATCATTTGGGAGAATATTAATATTAATATCCTTTCTGCACTGTGCTCTACACCAGGATTCAAAGTTGTCCTTAACCCACTTTCCACCACCCCACTTGATAAAAAGGAAAGACTCAAGCAAATGTGACCAAGCAGAATTAATTTTATTCTCATCTAGAAAGATAGTGGATCTTGAGGTTTTTCTTACCAGTTTTTGAAAACAGGGCAGTTGAGAGAGAGCCCGCTCTCTAAAAATCTGGGCATCTTTCAAGATTCAGTCGAGGGATTTGATTAATTGGATGGAAGTTAGATCTCCAAAACCTGGCTTGATCCGCCTTTGAGTTTTCTTGCCTGAAGCACCCATTCCATTTTTGGAAATTACCATGATCAGTCGAGGGAGCCAAAAAAGGGTCGGTATGAGGGATGTCTCTCTCGAGTGACGCATCGAAGGTGTTAGGTTTTGGATACCAATTTCTAGGGGCCTCGGATATGAGATGGTTAGCTTTGCGGAACCAGCCTTTGTTGTTCCAACTAAAACCATTCGCCTTCCACTTGTGCGGGTCAATAGGGCACAAATTACCACTTGAATGGGGATTTCCATGATTTAGCCGCAGACTGGAATATTTGGAGCCCTGAAACCTATTTGTAACCCCAACTCTATCTGGTGCCTAGACCGCTTGTATCCTGCCAGTCTTAATGGGAAGAGAAATGTCTGCTTCATCGCTTTAAGAACCAACCTTCATGTACTGGGAGCCAGAAACCTCAGATCGGTAACCCTGTTTTGTTCGCTAGCACCGCTCCTACTACCAACCAGTGCCACCATTTCGTTCCTCCGTATATTTTGTAATTTTAAATCATCATTGAATGGTTAAATTTTATGGTACTATTACCTCCTACTGCACATTTAATTCCCATACCAAGACTAATAATAGAGAAATTCAATTTAAGTGATTAGTCTATTTGTTGTTCTATAGGCCTAGCATGGGTGGGGACCTAGAAATAGTCACAAGGATATGCTCAAATAATTATTGTCCTTTTTTTAGTACCATCAATCATTTTAGGTAACACTTATGTATGTATGTATGTATGTATGTATGTATGTATGTATGTATGTATGTATGTATGTGTATGTGTATGTGTATGTGTATGTGTATGTGTATGTGTATAAATCTATATGTATATATATACATACATATATGTATATATATACATATATACATATACATATACATATACATATACATAGACACACACACACACACACACACACACACACACACACACACACACACACACACACACACACACACACACACACACACATTGTTGGAATCAATGAAAACTAAGAAGGAGGGGTGAATTAGTGTTGAACCACAATTTGCAAGCTTGATAAACTGATTCTTAAACCACCAGATGCATAAGAAAGAAAGTAAAGTGCAGAAACATAAACTAATCAACCACAAAACCATAACACATATTTTTTAATGTGGAAACCTAGAAAGGGAAAAACCATGGTGGGATTGAGTACCCATAATATTATTATATTTTGATCAAAAGTATGATAATATGACAAAATGGAATGCACTTGCATTCAGGCACACTGCCTAGAGCTCACTGCTTAGTTACATAAGAGGGCAACAACCCGAGAGGACTCACTATCCTAAAAATGAGATACATGAGTAATTGCAATGTCTGAATTGGACTATAGCATGTACAAATGCCAAAGGTCAGTTTTGGTTAAGCACAATCTAACTGTCAAATGATACTCTTCCTTTCTGCCTTGTTCTATTGCACAGTCATCTACTAGAGCACCAATTTTGCATTCTGTTGCTCTTTCGCATACAACATATCCACATCTGCATGTCTTCTCTCCCAAATGATCATCAAGATCGATATTATATATCCACACCAACAAAATAGATCTCAACCAAGTCACCTTCACAGAAATGCAAAGTATGAAACGTTTAGTGTCTTGTCAGCTCAATCTATCCACAAATGCATATGCAAACTTAAACAATATGTTAACAAGCTTCATACACATCGGCACAAACTCCTCAAACTCACCAACAATCACCCAAATCATCCCAACAATTCCAAAACACACGTTACACCATCAAACCAAAAGATAGCTTTGTTCTTATGGAATCATCGGATATCGGAACTTAGATCTCGCTCATGAATCAATATCGAAGGCCAAAAATGCAAAGTAACCTGCCTAGAATCATGAGTCAAATGCCTTTACCATCGTAACTAAAATTACATCACCAATATCAATATATGCACAATGATCTCATATTCCACCGATTACTAAGTTCCAACTTCAAGAGTTATGCCTTATGAACAATATGATTTCCGGTTGGTCAAATCTGCATACACCGGATAGGATTTATTGATTGAGTTGCCATCAATTACAACTCCTAAGCAATCTCTATGCATGAATCTTCCACCGATACAGTGTCTCTTGCCAATAATCTCCCCCTTTGGCATTGATGGCAACACTGTGAAAAATGAACTCAAGAACTCAAAACTACAAAATGCAAAACTCCAAACTGTACAACTAGCTCCTCTTAAGAATATGCAAAAAATTTCACCACACCCCCATTGATATTAATGACAAAGGTATGAATCTACCAAAACTTATGAAGGATATATACAATGATTTACAAAAATTTGAAGATGTCTACATAAGTTATCTTCAAGGATTTCAGATACTCATTCCATCCTCTTGGAAAATAGTCCAAAACATTTATCAAAGCATTGAGCATGTAGGCATGTATTTCTATGCCTTTGAGATTTGAAGGTACAACCTTACCTAGAGCACTCACCGTATCCTATTGGCTACCAAGTAAAGTTTCTAACTGAGGAATGATAAGACTTCTTAATTCATCTACCATGCTTATAATTTGGTCCTTTTCCTGATGCAAGCTCTTGATTTTGTCAGGTAGGTCCATTACTTAAGCTTCAAGACTATTGACAAAAACTGAATGAGGGGCAAAAGATTGTGAAATTGTAGCTATCTGCCCTTCATATTCCTTAATCTTCTTGTCAATGTCTAAAGTAAATTTTTGCAAAATAAGACATGACTTATATATCTTACCACCTTCATCTAAATCACCCTCAATACTCTTCTGTGCAGATTGTAAAACTGCCCTATCATACTCTACCGCTTTCAAAAAGGATTGCAATCTCATTGCATTAAATTTATTCAAAACTTTTATATCTGTTTCTTTCTCCAAGGACACAAAATGAGAATCAACTGCATGTAACATATTCCTAAGCTTACCGAAGGATGTATCAGTTGTATGCTACTTGAATGTCAGAAAATCTTCTCCAAAACATTAGTAGAAAGAGTTATCAACTCCGTGTCTTCTGAGTGGGACTTGAGCAAGTCCTCACTTGCCTTAGCTTAGGCAAGGGTAGCTAACTTAAGTGTTTGGATGGGTGATAAAGAGCTTAAATCAATTGGTCCATGAGAGAAATCATCTACAACAATCTACTTCCCCTTATTGGGTACAATGACTCTTACCATTGTTACCAAAGCCTCTTTAACCTTCTCTTCTCCTTTATCCTTCTCCACACAAGAACTTGCATATGTATCACCCTTTCTTGCATCAACTTCTATTTTAGACTTTTCACCTACTCCCTTCTCATCTACAAGCTCCTCAAGTACTTACTTAGAATGAACTTCTAATACCAGAGGATCTTACATAGCTTCATCGGACTCTCCAATTGCTTGGTTATCTGTGATATCATCTGTAACTACTTTCTTTACTGGATCAATCTGTAGAGATGTTTGATCTTTCTGCTCATGAGGAACCTTTTTCTGAGCATGACTTGTCAGAATAGAAGTGTCTTTTCTTGATTTCTCTTCCGGTACAGGATCATCCTTCTCCGGATTGATCTGATAATGATTTTCCTTCAAAATTTTCTTCACTATACCCTATGTTTCTTTAACAACTTCATTAACTCTTCAAATCATTATTTTATTTACCCTATGTTTACTTTGAAATTTTTCCTTTACAAGTCCCAAAATTCTTTTTATTTCATCCTTAGATGCAACAGGACACTTATTTACTAAGGTATATTCTTTTAATCTTTCATCCTCTAAATTGGTTGTATGTCTCCGGGCATCCAAAATTTCATATAATTCCTTTGGAATAATGGATGACAACTCTATAAATTCTTTACTAAAAATGTTCATACACTATACAACAACTTCCTCAATAGCCCTTTGATCTTTATCATTAGAATTTTTATAATATACAAGTAGATTTTTCAAGTTCCCTTCTTTTATTGTTTCATCAATTATTTCATTTAATATCTTTGGGGGAACAACTACATAATTACCTTCCAGTTTTCCTGACTTGAGAGCCTCGTCCAATTCTAATTTTTGCTTTTTGCTTGCTCTAGCCTTACCAGATGGCTCACTTTGTTTTTTAGGCTTCTTGGCAGGTTGAGCCTCATCGGATGGGGGCTTTCTTACTACCCTTGCATAGGTAGAAAAATTCTTTACCTCATGCACTACCTCATCAAATTCAGTTTCCTCCTTTGCAGTGGCCGCAACATATTCTCTTTGGGGCTTTTACTTTTGCCTCTTCTTCGCTCTACTGGTTGATGATGATTGAGGCTTAGGTGGATGGATAGGCTTCTGCACACCCAAGGTAGGTGCTGAATTTCTTGGCCTAGGCTTGGTCTGCTTGGGAGGAGTAGAGATCGGTTTAGTCTTAGGCTTCACCATATCTTCCTCCTTTAATATGTTGTGCTCCCTATCCCTTTGCACAACTTCCTTGGTTATACCCATCTACTTTGCAAGACATTCAACCTCCTTTCTAACCTTCCTCTTTCTTCAACGCTCGGTGAATTTCTTATGAAGGTCCAAGTCTTTTATCTTGTATATGCCAAATATTTCCTCATTTCCATCCACTGATTTACTGAGAGGATGTTGAGCATAAGAATAAAGTGTATTCCCATCTACCTCATACTCGATGGGTATGATCCAAACAGTCCTAAGTTCAACTGCCTCCATATGACACTGATCCTTATCAACCATGAATAAAATTGTTTTCTCACATTTTTCTATAATCTCTTTAGGGATCCTCTCTCTTCTTTGCATCTTATCTTGAAATGAATTGAAGTATCTCCACAAATCATATTGTTGTGGAACTGTGTCACCCAGACCTTGTAACCCTTCTTTGATATGGACTGCAAACTATTTATCATAAGCCCATTGGACTTTTCCAACACTGGGTATCTCATTCAGGAAGTAAAGTGCCAAATAGATAATCAAAGAGCCAAATTTGAACACATGCTTCTTATTGTATTTTATCTTCTTCAATTTTCTCATCAACTCACTAAGAAGCAATTCACACAAGTCATACATCTTATCTTATTTAAGTATCTGATAAGCTGCATAAATGGTAGTACGAGATACTAAATTATGTCTACTGAACTGGTAGACTTTGTATCAAATAATCATCGAAGCAAATCTCACATTATGCTAAAAAATGTCACTAATAGTCATTGACCAACTATCATGCTTGGATCTGGTTACCTCCATTATAGTTGTGTTCTTGACATGCTGGAGTCCAAGGACCTCACCAGTTGCATTCAAACAAGTAACTGCTTGAATAGATTGCTTTGTAATCTTGTGAGGATTATCTAGCCGTACAAATTGATTATGAATTTGTCTCAACACATATCTCACCCATTCGGGCTAATCAAATACCAGGCAATCAATGAACTGGATAAAGCCCTTATCTTGCAATGGCTTGAAGTCAAATTTCAGATTCCCAAAACCATCCATCATGTGTTTAGTGTAAAGTGACAACATATCCACATTACCCAATTCCTCAATGTTGCAATTTATGTATGTCCTAACATCTTTATTATGCAATATGTTGTAGAGTATAGAGGAAATGCTCCATTCAGATCGTCTTCAATCGACTTAAATAGGTGTTTCTTGAACACAGGTCTCTCTCTCAGCAATTTCAATGATAAATGGAGTTGCAATACCAGAAGATGATGCCATTTCAAAAAAATAGGGTATACACAGATAGCTCAAGAATAGTTAAATACCTTTTCAATCTCAACCAGATGCAAAATGTCACTATCAGATAACTCTTAAGACTTGATTTTGTTGCAAGATCTCCTTCGCTTCATTGCTTTTCTCTCTCTCTTCATTCACACTATGAGAAATGAATAAAAGAATGCCCTTTTATGTTTCAGAAACCTAACTTTAGTTGCAATAAATGCTCAACCCTAAAATCTTTTTGGATACCTTGTTTTTCATGAATTTACTCATTGGAATCTCAAATCGTCATGAATTTTTTCAGATATCATCAGCATAACTGATCTTGATCTTATATAACCTTCTAAACTGGTTACTTTTTTGCAAGAAGGGGTTCTAAAGATCTACATGATGAGGTTCCCCCTAACGCTAAAATGCCATAGTTATCGGATGAGGTTCGACCAACTCTAGATATAGGTGTGGAGTCGTTCTGCACATTTGAATCTTCCTTCTTAACCCACATCTTCTTATGTTGATGTATGATCTCTTCTACTTTAACTTTTCCCTTTTCATCTGATTTGTTATTGTTTACCAGACCACTATTGCTCATACTCTTACTTCTGCAGGATTTTACTATATGACCAGATTTGTTGCATGCATAGCAAACAACATTCCTTTGCATAGGCTTGAAGTTCATCTAATTTGATCTCATCATCCATTGGTTAGAGATATGTCCAAATATTCCACAGGCATAACATCTCTTATTTTGAAAATTGTTCATCAATGTTTTGCACATGTTTGACTTATGACCAAAGTTGTTGCGTATGAAACATTGACCGGTAACGGTAGAACCATTACTCACCATATTGTTCTGTTGGAAACCAAGAACACTAAGAGAGGAGGGGGTGAATCAGTGTTCTTCCAGAATGGAGAAATTTAATCTTATTAATACAACAACTTATCAATCAGTAAACATAACAGCATATAACAATAAGTAACAATGAAACCACAAAAGATGAACACCATAACACCATAGATTTATATGTGGAAAACCTAAAAGAGGAAAAACCACGATGGGATTGGAAACCCACAATATCTATCCACTGATCAGATGAATAAATAATACAATAAGGGGCCTACACATGCAGGAAGGCCAACAGCCTAGAGCACACTGGTCATCACAAAAGGAGTCTCGCTAACTACAGAGAGGTTATAACCACCTCAATATAATTGGACAACAATCCAGAAGAATGAACTGCCAATGATAGCATGTACCATGCCTGATTACAGTCTCGGTTAAGCTCAATACCAGAGGCCTTAAACCTCTTCCGCAAACCCAACTCAATCTTCAATGATCAACCAAATCCTCTGCTCAATGAATATTACATTATTCACTCCTTACATATCCATATCCCTTACATCATTATCTACAATGAGATCTTACATTATATTTATACCATCCCGAGGCCTAAACAATTAGGTCGGCCACCTAAAACATAATACAATAAGTTCATAACTTAAACCCATTATCAAATGATCAACCAAGTCGACTTAGGCTGAAAGCAATGTAAACCAATCCTTAAGTCCCACTGGTAACATATTAGGAACATCCTCCAACACGTTCCAAATATCGGTCCATAACCTAGATAAACTGGGACCCAATTTAGGTACACACATGCTAAAACAATAATCCCAATCAACCAAATCTCTAACATGATCACCATCAGCATCCTCAACCTCCACTAGAAGCCACACCAACACCACTTATGCATCTTGTCAAAGATTCTCAGTAAAAGATCTGTCGGTAAAACCTTGAACCCTTACTGGTATAGGCTTACTAGAGTGTATGATAGCATCTGATCATCAAGTCAATACCAAATGACCAAAAAATACTCCAGAAACATCAAACCAAATATATTCCATTGATCCAAACATGTTGGTAGTATCCAACTGATAGTCCCTTCTATCGGTAACACTAGTTCTTCTACCAGTAACCAAAATATGTGTACCGGTAACCAATCATAACAGCTAGTGTTGACATCAATGACAAAACATCAAGCAACACATAATCAATTCCTTCATATTGCCAACATGTTCATCATCCCATTATTCATCTTATTTCTGCATTGACTTGCCATATGACTAAATTTACCACAAACAAAACATTTACCACTAAGTTTATAGGCATTAGGTTGTCTTACCAGAGGTCTCTTGTTCTTTTGTTGATGATTACTTTGTCCAAAACTGAAGGATTCTCCCTTTTCATATCCAAGTCCTCTCATGTCTTTTCCACTTCTCTAACTTTCCAGCATCTCATCTAATTGGGCTAAGCTAGCCTTGAATTTTTCTTTGTACTCATTAGCAATAGTTCATCTCTCAGAATTATGATCTACCTTTCAAGTTCTTGTCCATCATTATTTGTGTGCACCAATTCAAGCTTCAACTAATCATTCTCATAGTTCAATTTGCAACATTTGCCAGATCTCTCCTTCAGTGACTGACTCAAGGTTTCTTCATTCTTCTTCTAGTCTTCAATCTCCATTGTCAGCCTCATTATAATGGATTGCATCTCATTCTTTAAAATTGAATTGTCTCTAGCCATTTTCTCACATTCATTTGTCTTATCTTGATTCTCTATTCTTTTCTCTTCTTTCTCCTTGAGTTTGTCCTTCAACTCCCTTCTCTTTTCTCTAGAAGTGCTCACTTGTTCTTTCAATGTCTCAATGAAGTCTTCAACTGCACTCAAGTTTCTTTTCAAGGATCTTACTTGTTTTCTTGTTGTATCAAGATCTTCAAATGCCACACTAAGTTGTCTCTGTAAACCATAGTCCATTGATTCAATCTTACAGATCTTCCTCAAGCTATTAGGCTTCTTCTGAGGAACTAATCTCCAATACAAACTGTTAGAATCAATGAACACTAAGAGGGGGGGTGAATCAATGTTTTATTGGACATAGTTGCTACTAGGATATGTTGTTGTCATTGATGTCAACATATTCCTGCTCTGGTGCTTGTAGATTGGTTTATTGTGATCATAGTTTGGTATACAAAATATTTCTAGTGTCATTATATCTTTCTATATTGGTTTTGGTGTTCCGGAAAGCTTAACTGATCATATCATATGATCTAGTTTGTAGTTTGTAAATCTGATTAGTACTAAATAGAGATTAGTATTTCTCTGGTATATTTCGATGTGATCAGATCTTGAGCTGAGTCTTTGGGAGATTTCTTGAGATGGTCTTGTGTATCTTCATTTTAGATGATTCATGATTGTGTTCCCTGCAAGTTATCTTTCTTTGTGATAGTTGTTGTTGTTGTTTGAGTGTTCTTGAGGATTTAGATATTGATCAATGAAGATTTGATAAGTGGTGTTGGTGTAGCTGTTACTAATGATTATAACATTCTTTTTGGTGTTTCCTAATTGCTTCCTATTTATCTTGAAGATCCGCATTGATTATTGTACGAGTTTTTGGTGATCTTGCTGAACCGATGATGTTTTTCGTGTTATGCGATTTTCCTGGTGGTGTAGCATGTTGTGGTTGATCTTGGCCTAAATACTGGTAGTGATGAGAATTTAGAAGTTTGATTTAGGACCAAGTTATGTCATGTATATCATTATATTGGTCTAGTTGTCGATCTTTGTATCGTGTGATGTAATTTTGTAAATGTGAGTTGAGAGTTTAGCCGACCTTGTTGTCAAGGTTGATGAATTGTATAAATAGGCATCATATTCATGTAATTTAGGTGTCAATGGTGTGTTTGCATTATCAGAGAGTGGTAAAGGTGAGAACAATGGAATAAATCCTTCGGTATTATGATTGAGCAAAGATTGGTGTTGCAAAGTAGACATATTTGCTTAACCAAAACTGTCATCAGGCATTAGCATATGCTATTATTGTATTCATTTCTTCTAGGTTATTGTCTAAGTCTTGTTATAAGTTTGTGAGACTTCCTTGAGGGTTGTAGCCTTCCATGTTATTATCTTTTGAGCAGTGAGCTCTATGAAGTGTGCCTAAATGTTGGTGCATTCCCAATTGTAATATTTTCACATACTACTACAGAGTATCATCTTATTGTGGGTAGGTTCCCACCGTGGTTTTTTCCCTTAACCAAGTTTTCCATGTCAAAATCTTGGTTTTATGTGTTGTGCTTTCAATTTTCTTATCTTTATTGTTGCTGCAGTTTATCAGATTTGTTATTATGGTTGAGTTTGTAGATCTAGTAGAAAACTTATTCACCCCCGCTCTCAGTTATCTCTCATTATTGTTGCCAACAATTGGTATCAGAGCTAGATCCTCCAAAAGAAGCTTGACTGCTTAAGGAGATCTAGGATGGCAACTAGAGGTGTTATCTTTAAGAAGGAAAGTCTGAGATTTGATGGAAGTAACTATGCTATATGGAAGAACCGGATGGAGGTGCATTTGAGATGTCTTGGAGAATATTTTTGGAAGATCCCAAAGAATGCCTATTATGTTCCTCAGAATGGACTAGTCACTGCTGATGAGATCAAGGAAGCTGGAATTAACATTAGAGCTAAGGAAGCATTGTTGAGTGCCCTGACTAATTTAGAGATGACAAATGTAATGGAACTTCAAGCCTCACATGAGATCTGTGAGAAGCTTGAGAACCTGTATGAAGGAGATAAACAGGTCAAAGTTGTTAAGTGGTAGAGTTTGAAAGGAAAGTATGAGATGTTGAAGATGAGAGAATATGAAAACATACACTCTTTCATGGCTAAGGTGAATGACCTTGTCCTAGGTATCAGATGTGTTGGTGGAACTCTTGAAAAGATGAAATTGTTGCTAAGGTGCTGAGATCTTTGCCTCCTGCATACAAATATAAGGTAGCTGCTATTGATGAGATCTAGAGTGTAACTACTGTAACAAGAGATATGCTGGCTGGAAAGATTGTTGCATTTGATTTGAGTGAATTTGGTGAGTCACATGGAAAGTCTGAGACAACGTTTAGAGCATCTATATCCAGAAAGAAGAAGTATGATCTTGAAGAATGCAAAATATCTAGATATGAAAGAGAAAGAAGGGAGATGGAAGAGCAAGAAAGAGAATTAGATGAGCTTGAAACAATGATTTCCCAAAGATTACCTAAAGGAGTCGGTAAGTATGATGGAAAATTGCATCTGAAATGTTTCTCTTGCAATAAGATAGGACATTTTGCTTATAAATGCTCGAAGACAATGGCTAAATATGATAGACATGATAAATTTGATAAGCAAGATAGGAATGATATATATGAGAAGCATGAGAAGTATGATAAGCCTTACAAGCCTAGCCAAAAGTATAAGCATCGGAAGAACTATTGTTATGTTGTTGATGAAGGTGTTATAGATGAAGAATTAGAAGGAGATGAAGTTGTGTTTATTGATATCAAAGAAGATGGAGCGATGCCTATTGATTCCACAAGCTGCACTATTGAGGAGAAAGCTTTGGCTGCTAAAGTTGAAGAAAAAGATGAATGGGTGATTAGCAGTGGTTGTTCACATCATATGACCGATGATAAAAGAAAATTTGCGAGTATGGAAAGGTGTGATGGTGGAATAGTAAGATTTGGAGATGACAAAGCCTGTATGATCTGTGGTAGAGGTTTTATTTCCTTTGATGGTAAGCATATAATACTGATGATGGCTTATATGTTAAAGGTTTGAAGCATAATCTTTTAAGTATTGGAGAGATGGTTGACAAAGGTTATGATCTACAATTCAATAATGATAAATGCAAGATCCTAAATGCCTTCGGTATTGCATTTGGAACTAATACTGAAGGTAATATCTTCCATTTGAATGCTAGTGAGAAAAGTTGTTTGATTGCAAAGTTGGTTGTGGCATAGGAGAATGTGTCACGTTAATTTTGATTCAATGATTAAGATCAGTTCTACACAAGCTGTTAGAGATCTGCCTAAAATTGTTAAGCCTGTTAATCCTGTGTGTAAAGAATGTCAACTGGGTAAGCAAACAAGGATTTCTTTCAAGAGCAAGAAATTTACATCTAATGAATTGCTAGATCTTGTGCATACTGACCTATGTGGACCTACAAACATTATAAGTGTGCAGGGTGACAAATACTTTATGTTACTAATTGATGATTATTCAAGGATGATGTGGGTTGTCTTCTTGAAGGAGAAATCATAAGTATTAGATAAATTCAAGATATTCAAAGTAAAGGTTGAGACTGAGTTAGGACTGAAGGTGAAATATCTAGGATCTGACAAAGGAGGAGAATTATGTTCCGGTGTGTTTGATTCATTCTGCAAAAAACATGGGATTATAAGACAAATATATGCTCCTAGAACCCCTCAGCAGAATGGAGTTGTTGAAAGGAAGAACATGGCTATTTTGGATGCTGAAAGGACTATACTGATTGAAGGGAATGTTCCGAAGATCTATTGGAGAGAAGTTGTTAGTATTGTTGTTTACACATTCAACCCAGTTCATATAAAAGGTGATACTGGTAAGACCCCTTATGAGCTATGGTTTGTTCATGTTCCTATTGTGAGATATTTTTTAAAAAAATTGGAAGAAAGTGTTATATCAAGAGAGATGAGGACATAGGAAAGTTTGATGCAAGAAGTGATGAAGGAACTTTCTTGGGATATTATACAAAGAGCAAAGTGAGAAAGATAGTGGAAAGTGCAAATGTGAAGGTTGATGAGAACAATGAAAAAGATACCAAAGCATGCAGATATGATGATGGTCAATATGTTTTTCTAACTCCTATTAAAACTAAAGAATTGAAGCAGAATGATCTGGTAGAGATTGTTAATTCGGATGATGGTGCTGTCGGTGGAGAGGTGTAGGAACCTGAAAAATCAGAATAATCAGAAGACTTTGAGGTATGCAAGATTGAATCACTTTGAAAATTAAATTATTGGAGATAAAAATAAAGGTGTGATGACTAGGAGAAGGCTAGCTGCTAAAGAGGTATGTTTGATTTCTAAGATTGAACTTGAAGATATTGTTGAGGCTTGTAAAGATGAAAATTGGATGAGAGTAATGGAAGAAGAATTAAATTAGATAGAAAAGAATAACACATGGGAACTTGTGCTTGTACCTAAGGATAAGAATGTGATTGGTACTAAATGGGTATTCAAGAACAAATTGAATGAAGCCAATGAAATTGTCAGAAATAAAACAAAATTGGTATGCAAAGGATATTCATAGAAAGAATGAATTGATTATGAGGGGAATTTTACTCTGGTAGCTAGACTTGAAGCTATTAGACTATTGCTTTCATATGTTGCCTAAAATATTTTAAGGTATATTAGATGGATGTCAAATTTGCCTTATTGAATGGTGATCTTGAGGAAGAAGTCTACATTGAGCAACCTGATGGATTTTCATTATCAGATGATGGTGACATGGTATGCAAATTGAAGAAAGCACTTTATGGATTGAAACAAGCCTCTAGAGCTTGGTATGCTAGATTGGATAAGTACTTGTTGAAATTGGGATTTAACAAAGGTACTGTTGACAATAATTTGTATTTTAAGATTGAGAATGATAACATTTTGATTAACGAAGTTTTTGTTGATGATATTATCTTTGGAGGAGATGATAACTTGAGCATGAAGTTTGTCGGTGATATGTAGAAAGAATTTGATATGTCTATGATAGGAGAAATGAAATTTTTCTTAGGTTTACAAATTTCACAAACTGAGAAAGGAATTTTAATATCTCAAGCTAAATATGTGAAGGAATTGTTGAAGAAGTTTGGGTTGGATGACTCTAAACCAATTGGAACTCCTATGGTGTCTAGCTATAAACTATCTAAAAATGATGAATCTCCAAAAGCTAATCAATCTTTGTACGTATCTATGGTTGGTGGACTACTATATCTTACTTAGACTAGATTAGACATTATGCATGTTATGTACATGGCTGCTAGATATCAAGTCGATCCAAAAGAGAGTCATGTCACTATTGTAAAAGAGGATATTTAGATACTTGAAAGGGACTATGGATTATGGTTTGTAGTATCCAAGGAATGATGATTTCAGGTTATATGCTTACACTGATATTGATTAGGCTAGTGATGTTGATGACCAGAAGAGAACTACTGGTAGATCATTCTTTTTAGAGAAGAAATTGGTTTCATGGGCTAGTTAGAAACAAGATTCAGTGTCCTTATCTACTACTGAATCTAAGAACATTGTTGTTGATAGTAACTGCACTCAGATAGTTTGGATGAAGTAAATATTGAAGAATATCAGAGTTATCTATGATGTGCCTACTGTCATATATTGTGATAATTCCAATTCTATTAATATGTGAAAGAATCTGGTGCAACATTCAAAGACTAAACATGTGTCAATAAAGTATCATTACTTAAGAGAAAAAGTCAGTGAAGAAGAAGTGAAGTTGGAGTGTGTATCTACAAAGGAACAAATTGTTGATATTTTTACTAAGCCTTTATCTGTAGATATTTGAGAGACAAGTTAGGGGTATCCACCCCTCCTGATGAGATCTAGATGCATTGAGTTGCATCAATCCGGTGGAATTCACAATCTTATCCCTTTGTCCAGATTGATGAGTTGGTGTTGCTCCTATGGTGGAGTAGTCTATTGGATTGGTTATCTGTTTATGATGGAGAGAATCATGATTTGTTTATCTAAGGGGGAGAGTAAGTTTGGTTGTGTGTTTTTGAAGATCTTTGGCATTGTTGTCAAAGGGGGAGGAGAAGCATGTGAAAAGTAGTTTCATATGCTCGATCTTAGGGGGAGTCTATTGGAGATGTTTTCTTTCTTTTCATTGATTATTTTTCACATTCATATGTTGCCATCAATGCCAAAGGGGGAGATTGTTGGACATTGTTGCTGCTAGGATATATTGTTGTCATTGATGTCAACATATTCCTACTTTGGTGCTTGCAGATTGGTTTATTATGATCATATTTTGGTGTATGAAATATTTATAGTGTCATTATATCTTTCTATATTGGTTTTGGTGTTCCAAAAAGCTTAATTGATCATATCATATGATATGGTTTGCAATTTGTTTTTCTGATCAGTGCTTTGTAGAGTTCAATATTTTCTTCGCTATATTTCGATGTGATCAGATCTTGAGCCAAGTCTTTGTGATATTTCTTGGGATGGTTTTATGTATCTTTATTTCAAATAGTTTGTGATTTGGTGTCCCGCAAGTTATCTTTCTTTGTGACAGTTGTTGTTGTTTGAGTGTTCTTGAGGATTCAAATGTTGATCGATGAAGATTTGATAAGTGGTGTAGGTGTAACTATTACTGATGATTATAACATGCTTGTTCGTGTTTCCTAATTGTTTCCTGTTTGTCTTGAAGACCCGCATTTATCATTGTGTGAGTTTTTGGTGATCTTGTTGAACCGATGATGTTCTTCGTGTTATGCAGTTTTTTTGGTGTAGCGTGTTGTAGTTGATCTTGGCATGATTACCGGTGGTGATGAACATTTGGAAATATGATTTAGGACCATGTTATGTCATGTATATCATTATATTGGTCTGATGGTCAATCTTTGTATCATGTGATGTAATTTTGTAATTGTGAGTTGAGAGTTTAGCTGAGCTTGTTGTGAAGGTTGATGAATTGTATAAATAGGTGTCATATTCATGTATTTTAGGTGTCAATGGTGTGTCTACATTTTCAGAGAGTGGTAAAGGTGCGAACAAGTGAATACATCCTTCGATATTTTGATTGAGTAGGGATTGGTGTTGTAGAGAAGACATATGTGCTTAACCAAAACTATCATTAGGCATTAGCAGATGCTATTATTGTAGTTCATTTCTTCCAGATTATTGTCTGAGTCTTGTTGTAAGTCAGTGAGACTTCCCTAAGGGTTGTATCCTTTCCAGTTATTATCTTTTGAGAAATGAACTCTAGGTTATATGCCTAAATGTTGGTGCATTCCTCATTGTAATATTTTCACATACTACTATAGAGTATCATCTTATTGTGGGTAGATTCCCACCGGGTTTTTTTCCCTTAACCGGGTTTTCCATGTCAAAATCTTGGTGTTGTGTGTTATGCTATCCATTTTCTTATCTTTGTTGTTGTTGCAGTTTATTAGATTTATAATTATGGTTGAGTTTGTAGATCCGGTAGAAAACTGATTCACCCCCCCCCCCCCTTCTCAGTTTTCTCTCATTGTTGTTGCCAAAATGTTCCACAATTTGTGATCTTGATAAACTGATTCTTAAACCACCGGATGCATAAGAAATAAAGTAAAGTGCATAAACATAAACTAATCAACCACAAAACCATAACACCATAATTTTTACGTGGAAACCCAGAAAGTGAAAAACCACAATGGTATTGAGTACCCACAATATTATTATACTTTGATCAGGAGTATGATAATATTACAAAATGGAATGCACTTGCATTTAGGCACACTGCCTGAGCTCACTACTCAGTTACATAAGAGGGTAACAACCCCAAAAGACTCATTGTCCTACAAATGAGATACATTATTAATTGATGCAGGAGCATCCCGGTTCTTGGAAATCTTGCAT